>NC_092206.1:29978975-30024519 GCF_043381705.1 Parasteatoda tepidariorum | reverse complement strand
CGCCCACATGTTGCGCGGACTGTTAGAGACTTCTGTTCAGCACAACGCATGCAACTTCTTCCTTGGCCTGCTTATTCGCCGGATATGTCGCCTATTGAGCACGTGTGGGATATGGTTGGTCGGCGTCTCACTCGTGATCCGCGTCCTGCAGTTTCCAAAGACGAACTTTGGTTGCGCATACAAGCGATATGGAATTCTCTTCCTCAAGCAGATATTCAACATCTGTTTGACTCCATGCCACGTCGTATAGCAGCACTTATTGCAGCGCGTGGTGGCTGCACCAAATACTGATTTCGGACGCTTAATTTGTTTCTTTTGTTTTGAAAATTTCATCATTTATTTGTATCAGTACAAGTCGTTTCTGCATTAAATTTCATTTGATTCTGATGATTCTTTCATGGTGTTGCATTTTCTACAAACAGCAGTTTATATCAGTTTTGTGAAGTCAGGATATTACATAAGCACTTTAACCACTTCAAAGATTTCGAACGTTGAGTTTGATTAAGAAACAAGAAAAACAGATACGTCGAAACGTTTGTAGTTAAGACGTTTTAATACTAGCTAACTAAATAATAGCCGACTTATATCAGTTTTGGGAAGTCAGGACGCTATCGAAGCACTTTAACCACTTCAAAGGTCTCAAACGTTCAGTTTTATCACTTGTCAATATATAAATAAAATGTCAGAGTATTTCTCTGTAACTACGCTAATTTGTTTCACATATATAAATGTGAAATGAAAAATAACCACGCTTTTAGTATGTAATCAATGATTCAAATAATTGCATATTTACACTGATTTACGATTTTAAACAGGCAGCTGAGTTGGTTGTATAAAATCGTTAAATTTACGAAATAAAACTGTAGCTTTAGCGGATTTTTACCCTACAAGTACAAGTTTTTTCCGTAAAATTACGAAGAAAATCCGTAATCAGACTGGATTTTTACGTAACAAAACAAGTTTTTACTACAAAACTTAATAAAAATAAATATGTCCAAGCCGACTTTTACCACATGGGAAGTTTTTCTGTGAAAGTTACAAAGTAAATCTGTTCTCGCACCGTACGTGAATATTTCACGTGCGTCTGCAGAATCGACCAGCCATCGCTGGGATTCGAACATGGGTCACTTAAAAGAGGGGAGCGCACTCTTTTCCCTTGGTCACTGCGGCTCAAGCGTTTTACTATGAAGATATTGTGACAGTGAGAATTTCGCTTAATTATTGCATCATTTTGACATACGGAGTCCAATCGCAGTTCTATTTATTTGATGTTCAAACCCGTAAAGTAATTCCGAGAGAAGTCAGAGAAAATGATCGTAAAATAATTGGAGAAAAGGTAAATTCTTATTTACGGAACGCAAAACTGCACGGCAAAAACTAGAATTTCAGCTGACGGTTTCAATCCATTTGTGATTAGGGTGAAAAATCATTTGTCAACAAAGCGGCTTTAAAACGTTAAATATACGAAGAAATTTCGAAAAAAAACAATGGCTTATTTTTTACAGTGTACAGTTGACTAACCTTCATTTAAACAAATAATCGCAACAACTGAGCCAATCTAAAATCCAGTTGCTTCGACTGCAATTCAGAGACAAAAGTACATCTTAACATCATGACTCCAAATCCAAATGCGTCCCGCAGTGGGCTGATCGTAAAGACAAGGTTCCCAGTAAAACACCGAAATCAAGCATCACTGGCTGCTGTCAGTATGCGGGTGGGTGACCACTCTGTGTAGGGAGCAAGAGAGTGCGGTATCGGTTCTCGGTAAACTATTCTACCATAAAGTACTCGACTTCTCGCGCAGGTCGTCGGGCTACCAAAGCAGGGGAGGGATCACTTCTGCAGAGGATCAAAATTACAATGCCATGTATTCGGATCATCCTCAAGCTGTTTCCCAGACCATCGCCAACAGCCCATTGTGAAGCTCTAGTGCGACGTAAATGATGTACCTATCAACCTATCAAATCTGACTGTATTATGTTCCGCAGTGGACTGATCGTTAAGACACGGTTCCCAGCAGGTCATCGAAGTCAAACATCACTGGCTGCTGTCAGTGTGCGGGTGAGTGACCACATGGATCAGTCTGCTTAGGAACCGAGGGTGTGCGGTATTGGTTCTCGTTAAACTGTTCTACCGTAAAGTACTCGACTTCGCACGCCATTTGTCAGGCTACCAAAGCAGGGGAGGCATCAGCTCTGCAGAGGATCAAAATTGTGATGGCATGTCTTTGGATCATCCTCAGGAATGTTTCACAGATCGTCGTGATCGAGAGCTCTAGTGCGACGTAAATGAACTACAACAACAACAACAACGAATATATTACTTGGATTGGATTACATGTGGTGTTTAATGACGAAAGACGTGTTGTTGTCTATACTGCTCTAAATTGAGGCGTACAACGAATTGAATATTGTACTGAACTGAGTAATAAGTAAAATAATAAGTAATGTAAAAAGAAAAGGATGAACAACAAGACATTATGTAATACGAGGGTTGCTATTTATATTTCTGGCCCGGGCAACAGTAAGTGTTGCTGGGCGACTGCAGACGATTCTAATCGAAAGTTTGATATTTTTAAACATAAATTCAGCAGACGATTTACCATTATATCTTCATTTGTGTTGTTGACAGTAAATTGAAAAGTTCTTCTCTTTCAAAAAATGGAATTGAATCGTGAACATTTTCGTGCCATTATTTTTCATAACTTTCGACGTGGATTGTCAAGACAAGAGTGCTTCGATGAACTTAATTCTTTATTCAGCGATAAAGCGCCATCCTACAGCACTGTAAAAAATTGGTATAACGAATTTAATCGTGGTCGATGTTCGATCCAGGACGAATCCCGTGCAGGTCGTCCAAAATCCGTTGTTGTGCCAGAAAAGATCGATGCTGTGCGTGAACTGATAAAGCAAGATCGTCATGTGACATACCGTGAGATAGAGGCGTCTTTGGACATTAGTATGACTAGCATCAATAAAATATTGCATGAACATTTGAGCGTAAAAAAAATTTGTTCGCGTTGGATCCCGCATAATCTGACAAACGCTCAAAAAAAGGCTCGTGTCGATTGGTGCAAGGAAATGTTGGAAAAATACGTTCAAGGTACATCAAAGGCTGTGTATAACATCTACACAGGTGACGAATCATGGATCTATGCATATGAGCCGGAAACAAAACAGCAATCAACTGTATGGGTCTTCCAAGACGAGGCAAAACCAACAAAAGTTGTTCGAGGAAGAAGCACATCGAAACAAATGATTGCCTGTTTCTTCGGCATTAACGGTCATGTGGCAACAGTGGCGTTAGAGCAACGCAGGACGGTCAATTCTGAATGGTACACGACCATTTGTTTGCCAGAAGTCATCGGAGAAATTCGAAAAAAGCAGAAGAACAGGCGAATCATTCTTCATCATGACAATGCGAGCTCTCACACATCGACTCAAACAAAGGCATTTCTGACGGAGCGAAAGATCGAACTGATGGGTCATCCGCCGTACAGCCCTGATTTGGCACCCAATGACTTCTTCTTATTCCCACACATCAAAAATAAATTACGTGGACAACGATTTTCGACCCCCGAAGAAGCGGTTGATGCATTCAAAACGCATGTTTTGGAGTTACCTCAATCGGACTGGAAAAAGTGCTTTGAAAATTGGTTCAAACGCATGCAAAAGTGTATTGATCATCATGGAGAATATTTTGAAAAACAATAAAACCAATTTCGATCCTACATATTTGTTTTTTCATTATTAGGCCAGAAATATAAATAGCAACCCTCGTATTATATTATAAAAATATGTACTGAACTTTCCGAAACTATAATAACTGATCTTATCACTAAGCCTTACTTTAGTTTTGTAACTTGAACAAACTATCATTCAAAATAAGTCCGTGTACTTTTAATGTCGCAATAAAGATTTTAAAAACTATATACTTAAGGCGAAACTAGTTAATAAAGAGTTTGTTAAGAAATATAAAGTGATTTTTTCCCCGTTGACTGACTATGTTCTATTTCTTGAAGCGACGAAAATTGGATTTACTTTTGGCGCCCAGAAGGAAAACGAAAATTTCTAAGACTTGAATTGGGTTATTGAAATTCTTTCTTTTCTTCTCTTGACGCTTTTCATACTTTCTTAGTCGAAAATCTAGAGACTTATTTTAGAGATTGAAAAACGAGAGTAAAAATATCATTAAGTCTGGCTATGCTTCTCTCTCTTTTTTTCAATATAGAACTATTCTTTTTTTCATCAAGGAGAAGTCTTAATAAAATTTTTAGCTATCAGTCTAAAGCGGAACTTTTTTTTTTCCATTGAGTTTAGAATTTGAAGTTTTATAAGGGAACTAAACAAGCTATAATTTAATTGGAGAAATAGAGCGAAGAAGAATCTACAAAGTTATCCGCATACTTAAATTTAAGTTTTAAAATATAAATGACTTTAATTTTTATTTTTATTTCATTAATTATTACCGTGAAAGGACTTCAAGATAATGCGATGAAGAATTCCACTATTATAACCGATTAATGCCTACTATCTGTGGATAATGTTTCTAATAGATGGTACCCTGCGCAGTGTTGTGTTTATTACATGATCAGCCCTTATAAAGTAAACATCATTTTGTTATTAAATGTATTCTATGTTATAGAGCGTGTTTGTAATATCTTTATACAACTTATTCGAATGAAGATTCACCCATCTAAAATGGATAAGAGGAATACGTATTCACGAAAGAAACGAATGAAAATGCTCGGAGATAATTGTACTTCACAGATAATTGTGTCCTCTTTTAGGGACGGTACTAAAATGTATCATTAATTCACGAAAATTGTTTTTAGGGCAAGCTCTTTAGGACATTACTGCGATTTTAATTATTCTTTTAAGTATTTTGTTAAAGGTTTGAATTTTTCAATTAATTGCATATAAACTATATGGGAACTCTTTCGTGCAAGGAAAACTACTAAGTTTCTCCAGAGAGTTGGTAATTTAAGGGCAAACTCGTCTTAGTTTAAGAGCATATGAACAAATCTGAAAGTATCAGTGGAAGCAAATAATTCAAGGTAACATTATTCGGTAAAACAATTTCCTTATTAGAAGAAAGAAAAATACCAAAATTCTGAGCCACATGTTTCGATTATGTAGGAGTATGTTTTTCGTGAACTGCTATTTCCATTAATTGTTTTTTCATATTGGGCTGAAATCTACAAAAATTTCGGTAATTTGCAAATTACTCTTCTTGAAACAATACTAAGAAACAGAGTGGTGTTAGCATATCACCTTTTGAAAAGGTTGAACTCTTCAGAGAAATTGTCTAAAGCCCTTCAAATGAGCAATAAAGTTTAGAAGTAGCAAATCAAAAAGTTCTTCGCCAAGTCGACTAAAGTGTTTAGACCTCGGTTGGGATGTTCAACTCCATCCAATATATTTACAAGGCTTCGTGCTCGCAGATTTACAGCTACATAGATCATCGAAAACTTCCTGTAATGGAAGAAAAAACTTCGAATGTTTGGTTCAAATAAAAACACGCGAAGAAACTTGAAAGTTACATGGAAAAGAGAATTTTCAATTACCTTTCTATAGTTAGATTTCAAGTTACATGTTTTCTATAAAGCGGTACGGATATTTCGAACTACTCCATAACGTACGTTGGTTTAAAATTTGAATTAAATCTACTGAAATTCGTGATTGTGAGTATGAAATGTACTGTTGTGAAAAAAACTCCAATTAAAATCTACAGAGACCAATTTTGCAAATACGCGCGTCAGTGCGAAAAGCTCCGAATGTTTTGATTTGATTCAACAAGAAATATGTTGTTTCCGATCTAATTCTAAAGTAAAAAGATTATACACTTTTTTTTCGGGCAAAGCAAGAAAAAATGGCCGGAAACACTTTTCGATCAAATTTAACAGCGCCTTGCTGCGGTAATATGCTTAACTACTTATTTGCGATTCTTTCATGTCATACAAAATAAATGTTGAGCCCGTTTATATAATTTTAGGGTCTCAGAATAATGTTACTTTTAGATTATTGGTTTTACGCATCATGAATTCATTCAATCTTATCTGATATTTTTTTATTGAAGTGAAGCATTGAAAAAGATCTAATCTTTAGAACTATAAACATAATCATAGAAATCGAAAATATACATCAGTTAGCAAAAACACGACAGAGACGCTAAATTATAAACTGCAGAATCCATACCTTGATCGTTTCTTCCTAGTGTCGCAAGAGGGCTCCACTGTCAGTAGAGCAAAAATAAACTTGAAATGCGTTGCAATGACGTCATAGTGAATCGTCAATAATTACTATTTATTTATGGCTACAACTTATATTGTTTAAGAAATGTTCTGAAACAAGCATGATGTCGAAATTTGTAAAAATAAAAAATTTTTAAATTTGGCAATGTTAGTAAATTAAATAAAGGAGGGGAATTTAACGAAGTGAGTAAGTTTAAAAATGAATCCTTTTGATATTTTAAACTTTCCTTTGTATCAAAGGTTTTATTTTCTGTATCAACTCTTATTTGCTCTCATTTTGTTATGTTTCTCCAACGTAACTTAATGAAGTAGTTTTCTTTTAGACAATGCATTTCTTTTCTTTACTTAGCAAAACCTAATAAGCCAAATAAATTTTCTACCAAAACTGGAGATAATTTCTTCCTTTTCGTGTTTTCCTCGCGAAACATTAAACAGCAAAAGAAAGCCAAACAAAAGAAGCTGATGAAAAGACATTAGAATGAAAGCATGTCAGAAAGAATAAAGTTTATTGGGAGAGTAAATTTTGGTGCCTAGCATAATGATGAGAACAACACACCTGTTTGTCTTGAGGAAGACCCCCCCCCCCTAAAAATCAATAATGCATTCACACAAACAGTCAAAGATGGCTTTACATCCTGTATGCTATGGCTTTACATCCTGTATGCCATCGATCGGAAAAAGATTCTGAAAACATTGCCTTTTTACGAATACTTTAAAATAAAATTTGTATAACATCAATTTAAGTTCTTTGTTTCCTGGTTAATCATTATTTAGTCAGAATTTACCTATAGTAAATCCATTATTTCCATCCTAAATTTATCTATGAGAAAATCCATTGCTTTCTTTTTTTTTTTTTTTATCTTTTCAGAATTTACCTATAATGAATCCAAAATGCATCAGTGATTCCAGAGTTTACATAAAATAAATATAGGTCTTATGAGAATTTATCTATAATGAGTCCATTCTTTATGTTCAGAATTTACTTTGAATGAATCCATACTTCGTAACTGGAATTTTTTACCTATTATTAAAAGGAATTTTATAAAAGGAATAACTGGAATTTATCTATAATTTTAATAAATAAATACATTGTTTATATTTAGAATTTACTTTAAATTAATCCAATTCGTATCTTTAATTTACCTATAATGAATCTATTCTTTATATTAGGAATTTACTTTAAATGAATCCATGCTTCATAACTGGAATTTATCTATAAAAGGAATATCTAGATTTCGTCCTTTATTTTGATGAATAAATCCATTGTTTATGTTTAGAATTTACTTTAAATAAATCTATAACCTGTATCTGGAATTTACCTATAATGAATCCATTATTTATATCGAGAGTTTACTCACAATAAACCCATATTTTGGATTTAAAATTTACTTATTATAGATCCATTGCGTATGTCCAAAATTTTCTATCAACATATAGTGTTGATAATAGTTAATTTATGCAGTTCATCGTGTTCGCGTTCATCAAACATTTTTTGCCAATTATCCAAAAACCTCTTCTGATTCTTATGGTTTACACCAGGGATGGACAAACTACGGCCCGCGGGTTAACTGTGGCCCGCCGTAAGATTTTATCCGGCCCGCGGATAGAATTTTAACTAGCCGATCTGTGACGAATATAAACAATAACATCCATTTTCTTGTCTACTTTGTTTAAAGCTATTTTTGTTCCTTCTGTTTTAACAAAGTATTTAAGACCTTTTTACTTTCGCTATTTTTGTTCTACAAAACATAAATTGATGGAAATATGCAGCTTAAATTGGTAAATTGTTGAAAGCAAAAGTTCTTTATAGAATAGCCTGCCGTAGATTGGCGCCATTTGAAACAGTTGTTAGAGTTTTACAAATCATTACGAAAAGCCAGTTTCCCAAATTTAATATTCATGCCCAGAAAATCAGTGCTATGTTTACTTCATCTTATATATGTGAACAAGTGTTTTCAATTATAAACCTTTGAAAAAATCATTTCAAAACTAAACTAACAGACAAACATTTGCTTTGAGCATTAAAATAAGTACATCTCACTTGGAACCTCAATATAAACTTCTTTTAAAAATGAAATCGCAATTTCATTCATCTCATTAAATATTTAAATTAAAACTTGCAAATCGCTATTCCATCTTTGAAGTTTTTACTTGGCCCACCAAACTTATTTTCTTCGTTTATTTGCCCTCGACCAAAAAAGTTTGCACATCCCTGGTTTACACATTCGTAGAAGTCAAGACAAATACTCCGTTACAGCTACCCTAATGGGCGATATAGAACGATCTTGGTATCATCCTTAATGAGGTTCGAGATATAATACAGACGCAAGGATGTCTTACTCTACTACAATATAAATAAAAGGATAAATGGTAGTTTTAATAACCCGTTCCCCGCACCACGCTCATTACTCTAACCACCCGAAAGTTCTTGAGCATTTCCAGCTCTGAAAACGGTACAGTAGATTGAATTCTAAGTCATTAAAACACGATCAGAGATACAAATAGCCTTTAGTACGGGGAATCGAATCCCGGTAAAAACAATACTTCACATAAACTCAATCCACCACACCGACTAGGTGACTCTAACCACATAAACTACGTAGGGTATGTTATATAATAAGTTGAGTCGGGTGGCACATGACCATATATGGCAGTACTTTTACTTTCGTTACTTGTACCGCCGGAACAAGTAAAAAGTACGTACTTTTACTTGTACTTCGTTACTTTTTAAATTTAGTACTTTTACTTGTACTTTCGTTACTTTTTTAGGGAAAAAGTACAAGTATTTGTAACGGAAATATCGAATGAAATCGTTACTTTTTTCTAAAACTCGGTAAACTTTCTAAAGAAAAAAAAAAGAAAAAACAATTAAATTAAAAAAAAATGCTTATGTTTTTTTAATTTATAAAATTAATGTGCAATATATATGCATTCACAGCTAACTTCGTGTTTAAATACCTTCTGTTTCAACTTATACTGCACATTCAATTATTTTTTACTAGCTCAAAGATCACAAAGCTATCTGAAACCCCGTGTTTGCTTTGTTTATGTTTGTGCTTTTAAAACGCGTTTCTATAGAGTAAAACAATTTTAAATCAATGGTAATTTAAATAAATAAAAATAATAAACTAAAAATTAAAATCAATAGATAAAATTTCTTTTTCGTGCAAATCCATAAAAAGTTTGATATTAAAATTATATTTGATTTTAAAATTATATTATACGATTATATTATAAAATTATATTATAATATTCTTCCGAATTTAAAAATAAATTAATGTCCATAACTTTCAAAATTAAAAATAATTAAATAAATAACAACAATTTTGCAAAAACATTAAAGAACATAAGAATATTATTCAATAAAATTTTAGGTTACTTTGAATTTTCGATTTCCTAGAAATGTACTTTTAAATCGTTACTTTTTTTGCTTAGTACTTGTACTTTTACTTGTACTTTTTACTCGTTACTTTTTAAAGTAAGAACTTTTTACTTTTTACTCGTTACTTTTTTTAAAAATACTTGTACTTTTACTCGTTACTTTTTAAAAGTAACGTTGCCATATATGCACATGACTATGCCAATCTTCATGAATTCATAGTAAGTAATTTTAATTGGACTTCAGTAGTCTTGATTTTTAATGATAAGAATGTGAACTTTTCGAATAAAAATTACTATGATTTCAATGTAATTATGCAATATTTCATATCTACTCATTTGAATTACGTTCTTTCCTGCAGACGATTTTATTATTTCAACTATTTCTTTAAAAAGAAGAAGAAGGAAAAAAACGATAAAAATGAGCCGGAAAAAAAAAAGCATGAGAGAACATTTTTGCAAACTTTTGGCGTTGAAATGATTGGTAAAGAATTTTAGGAAGGAAAAAAAAGACAAATCTCAAACCCAATTTTCGGTTTTCCGGCAAGAAAATCTGAAAGTGGTTATTTTATTGAAGGGAATCACGGTAAAGAATTCCATCAAAATAATGGAGCGAGGCTATTTTCACCCCGACGTTTTAAAACTGTTAAGAACGAAATGGGGGTGGGAGGAAAAGCAGAAGTTATTTCTCCTCCTAACGAAGAATACTCTCTAAGAACTTATGTTAAAAAAAAAAGTGGTGGAAAGCAATTTTTAAGCTTTTTTTTATTTTTATTTTATTTCTTTCGTTTTTCTCATAAAGAAGATCAAAAGAAAGATGACCGAGGAGGAAATTTTTTAATGATGTGAATATCGTAAAGAACATAATGAACATTAAATGAATATTAATATTTTTATTTTTCAAAATTAAAATTTGTCCGTCAATATTTTTACTTAAATAAAATTGAAAATTGCTAAAGCCCAATTTTGTTAAATTAAAGCCGAGTTCAGGCCTTGAGAAGAAAAAATTGAAATTAATGACTTTTAATCTAATCGGAATTTCTCGCACTTAAATGTGCTTATAAATTGGCGCAGATATTTTAAGCACAAAATAAGACACAAAAACGTGACGTGTTTGAATTTTCAACCCACGAAATAAGGGAAGTGGCTATCTGGAAAATTTGAGCCCTTTTAAAAGAAATCACCACTGAGAGTTTCTTAAAAAGAGGTTTCTTTGTTAAAGTAAGTAATTGAATATTACAATAAAAAAAATCGCCTATCTTTTTTAAAAAACTATTAAGCTTGTTTAAAATTAAATTTCAAAATACATTTAATTAAATTAATAAATTAAACTAAATGAACCAATAGTTCAAAAATCTGACGATTTATTAACTTCCTTGATTATTATCCGATTTAATTAAAAAATTGAACAGCTTTTATGTCTATAGCGTAGTTTTAGTATTGCGCTAGACTTTTTAATATTTTTTTAATAATATTGTTTCATATTATACAAAAACTTTCCATAATTCGAGGTTTAACGTTTATATAATCAAGAGCTATAATAACCTCCGGCGTGTTACGAAAACTTCAATAATTTTACAAAAAAAATTAATGCAATAAAAAAATTTAAATAAAATTTTTTAAATCCAATTATTATACAACCCCCCCCCCCTTTGCAATAGGTCAATAACGTATGATTATTAAATAAATGATCAAATACAGAACGGGCATAAAAAATCTTTTCAATTTTAATTTTATTAATTGTTATTATTTTATTTATTTTTTGCCTTGCACTGTGTATTTTTAAAAATATTTTATTTAACATTTATTCTAAATCGTATTAGTGATCAAATTAAAAAAAATTACTCACACAATCATTATAGTGAAAGGGACATTTTTAATTAGTGCCCTCATTTTGCACTAAGCTTATACACCAAGAATCTTCTATTTGAATAGTTAATTATTCAGCTAATTTCTAATGAACACAGAAAATTTGTATAAAGAAGATAAAAAAAAGTTTGTTTTTAATGTCCACTGTTTAGCTTTAATTGCTTTTGGTAAGTTTTTGAACAACACAGTTTTTTAATGATTGTGAAATAAAGTCTTATTTTGTGGATTATTTATACAATAAAGGCACCTACAAGTTTTTATTTTTTATTTATTTATTATTTTTCTAAAGGAAACTTGTAGCTGCATTGACCTTATCAAAAAAATTTTCCGGCACTATATCATAAAAAATACTTAAAATTTTCCCGCTTATTATATTAACGTTACAATTTGGATAATCTCAACGGGGAAAAAAATTTAGATGTTCAAAAATAATTTTCTAGTTTGTTATCGCTATATTTCATTGTTGGATCGCCTTTAGCCTAACATGCCTATGCAAAAAATAAATAAAAATAATAAAAACTTTTTCTTGTCCATTTGTTTTGCTGCATCATCCCATCCAATTACCGGGAACTGTAATCCTTCTCTCGAATCGAATGTTCACAATACAACCCCAGTAATTTTCTGCAGCGCAAAAGAACTTTCACTGATACGAAAGCGAAACAGTGCTCAATCGAAATAACTACCTTCAAAAAGTAAACCGAAACAAACGAAAGGATTTGTTGTTGCTTTTTTACTGAATTGAGTAGAAACTTATTTTTATTTTACTCATTTTATCCACTCTCACGAAATTGTACATAAAAGTCAATCCAATCGCTTGGAAGATGCCAAATTGGATGTTGTTCTTATTCCATCTCTCCACGTCAGATGGCGTTGTACTCGAATTCGATATCACGTGATTCGCATCATGGAATTAAACGAAGGTGGCCAGATCCCGTGTCCCCAAAAATATCTCCTGATGCAGACGATGCGAGTCGGAATTGGAAGATGCGGTTGAAAAAACAAAA
Organism: Parasteatoda tepidariorum; assembly: GCF_043381705.1. Classification (NCBI taxonomy): domain Eukaryota; kingdom Metazoa; phylum Arthropoda; class Arachnida; order Araneae; family Theridiidae; genus Parasteatoda; species Parasteatoda tepidariorum. Next base: position 30,012,015 of record NC_092206.1, on the reverse strand, counting down.
TAAAAGAATGTTTTAAGATCGGTTTCACTTTTCAAATGAAAGCATTTATGCTTACCTGATTATTGTTTTTGTTTACTTAAACTCCAAATGTTTATTTTTATTCACAAAATAGCAAGTAGCAGTTGGTTGAGAAAGGTGGGACAAGAGAAGATGATTCTAAAACGTGGTCGAAGATAAGGAAAAGAATAAATTTATTGAATGAATGTCTTCATTTTATTCGAAGGTGAGTTTCTTGTTGAACGTAATTAAATTTCCAATTTATTAAAAATGCATTTGCTCTGCTAAATTCTTTTTAATTTCGTTTAAAAAAAACATCTCGTTTGATCGTCGAATTATTTTTAATTGAGATCGCAAAATATATTTAAGCAAAACTAAATTAAATGGCATTTTTTTTCTTCAAAGAAAATTAATCTAAATAATTTCTAAAGGAATTTTAAAAAATACTATAAATCACAGTTTGTCTTAAGGTATTTTATGCATGTGTTTTTTTTAAAGCGAGTTTCAGCTATTTTATTTATTTATTTATTTATGTATTATTATGTAATTATTATTTATTATGTATTATTATTTATGTATTTATTATGTAATTTATTTATTTATGTATTCCTTAATTAATATTTAATTAGGCTTTCTTTCGAACTATCGTCATCTTTTGAAACTTGTCAAAATATGTCATAAACAATGTTTGAAATTCTGCGTTTCAATTATATTTAAACAATGTATGTGCATGTATCACGTAGATTACCGAAATTCATGTTATATTAAACATCTGCATATCAAATATAACAATGTAGCACTTTAAATCTACTACTTTTGAATTTTCAAAATACCGACTTTAATGAATTTTCCGGTAAACTTGGGTTTCACAATATCGAGCGAAATACCCCTAATTTTTTTTTCTTTTCTTTTTGTCACACGCAATTTTTAGCATATTTAATATTACCTTTCAGTATGTAATACTCATTGCATTTAGCACATCTCCCATTTTATCCGTTATCATTGAAATGTACCTTCAATGTGTCAGACACAGTCTGTCACACCGTTACGTTACATAATTTTGAGTCTATTTGACGTAATATAGCCACCTCCGGAACTTATGACATTAATATCTACCTTCTATTTCTTTAATCAACCTAATACCGATAAATACCTTTGTTGTTATAAGTATCTTAAAATAAAAATTTTAAGGTACTTGTCGGCTATAGCGACCATATATATATAGATATTATTATTATTTATTATTATTATTATTAAATTAAATAATTGAATAAATTTTAAAGTTCAATTAAAAACCTTTACACACTGAATCCTTTAAATTCGAATACTAACTGGAACAAAATCAAAATACTGAAACTGATATAAGTTATTTATTATAGATCAATGTAATTTTGTCAAGTTTAGTCAAATGTTAGATTGACTATAATAAAATATTCCTTTAAAGTATAATAAATCTATTTGTTCAGATCAGGAATGTTAAACTCGATTCTCTAAGTGGAAAATAAACATTTTATTACTATTATTTTCATGACAATTGCGAATTTTACTATTAAACTACCGTACTATTTTCATTGATGAAATTTTAATTTATGAAATGCAGTCACTTACATAGCCTTGCAAGCAATTTTTCGGCATCTGACATATTTTTATATGGGTATTTTAAGACGCAAAATTTGAAGTTAAATCTGTAGAGTATCAATCTGTTTAGGAAGAATTAACTAACATTTTCTTTAATAAACTTAAAATAAGAATCTATTCAAAATTTTGAATAAAAAACGGCATTTTCATTTCGTACTAAGATATTTCAGGTATAAATACAAATTTAAAAGTATTTTTTGACATATATATATTTTAATTGCATGCATCAAAAATGCAGGGCAAAACCATGAAATCTCTCCAATTTTTTTTATCATTATTATCAAAATTTTTTATTCATCTTCATGCTTTTGTCACATTACAAAAACTTAAATAAATCTTCTAGTCTTCGATTTTAAATATAACTTAATTGTTCGATGATTTTATTATTAGGCTTCCGTTGACTGCAAACTGTGCTTGTAAGCTCTAAACAAAGATATGCGAGTGAAAATAAAAAATTTAAAATTAATTTTATATAGTTTATACGTACTTTTGATTATTGATTTTCACCTAATAATAAAGTTTTACTTTACATATTGTTATTTAACACGTTCACTACCAGCCGAGTGCAGGTAGTTATACTATATCTATCATTGAAGTATGATGATCTATAAAGATAAAATCAAAGTTAAATTTTCTTATTTTAGCACACATTTTAGTTTTTTAATTTTACAATAAGTTTATTTTACTGAACAATTATGTGTCATGAGAAAACATATTTTCTGCAAAAATAATCGGATGATAATATTTTATCTTATTTCATAACCGGCGTTGAACAGCCGATCCAATTCTGAGTTTACAACTATCAATGTTCAATATCGTAGCCGTTTAATTTTATACCCTACCCAGAAGACAAGGGAACTCCTGGATCAGGCATTGGGACAAACTGTCTTTCACGGAGGCCTTTTTGATGGGACAAACCCTCATTTACGTTACATGATAATGCAAACCATGAAAACCTTCCATGGTTGGCCCTACAGCAAGAGAATTCTAACCCATGATCAATCTACCACTGAAGATATTTTACGTCAGTACTGTGAACGGTGCGAGTCGGGGGCAGAATTCGTATCAACCTGCCACCGCTTGGATATGAACCTGTGTCAACTCATCATGAGGCATCATCCCTGAGCCACTACGACTCTTGGATGATAATATGCATCTTTTAACCATGATACCTCTTTGTCTGTTTTATTGACAGAAACTGTTGGGAAGAATTTCATCACGCTCTATTGCGTGATCAGCAACGAATGTGTTAAATCTTTTCTTGATTCCCCCTCTTTAAATTAATTATAGGTTGCACAGTAAATATTTGCTATGGGATATAAATTTCTTTCTAAATATTTTAATTATTTCTTGCAACTACCATTCACAACGTTGCTAAAATATACGATACGAATAGTTAGGCAATAGGTAAGTCACAAAGATAATAAAATATTTCTAAACCCCATCAAAATCATTTGGCGTTTTGTAATTGATCAAATTTTCTGGCAATCAACCTATGATGAATGAATACAGCGAGAAGTGTCATCAACTTAGTTGAGGAATTATTAACATATGCCGATTTGAATGAGATATTTTATTCATGTGCCAAGGTAAGCTTCAAAGTTAACCTTTCTAACTAAGATTTAAGTTCCTCTGTCAAAATTTAGTTTGATTTTAAAAAATTAAACTATAAAAATGTGAAATTATACTTTATAACTTTCAATATTACTCAGGGCTTGTTGATTATCATAATATACCGGGAAAAAGTCTTAGTTCTAAATTTGAGTTTGGAATAAGTTGATAAAATGTATATGCTTTTCTTTTAAGTGCGGAATTTTGCCTTTTAATTGTGAAATCTACGTCGAAAATGAAATAACAGCATTTTGAGTAGGCAGTGATGAAAGATAGTTTTCTTTTTCATTTTAAGTGTAAGTTCAATTAGGTTTTAATTAGAAAATTTAACTTTAAATTTTTTGTCATTTGCTTCTTAATACTTTTAATCGAAATTAAAAGTTAAACTGTATTTTTTAATTTCCTATAAATTAAAACCTTTATCTCGAAGCAATGATAAGCCACGAAATGTATGTAAAATAAAGTATTGAAAAATGAATGTTTTAGTTATTTTACTGGTTTAGAATGAAATTTAATTTTGAAACTTTCCATTAATTTTTAACTCTCAAACCCAAGATATAAATTTCATTCGAAATATTTATTTAAAAAATAAAAGAATATTCTTTTTTCTCCCGAAAGATTCTATGCCAATGGGAGTGTAAACTGATCCGAAGTAAGACATTCATATGATATACTATTATCTCGCTACTATTATTATACTGTTATCGACATATGAAGACTTCATTTCCGGCTATGATTTTATTAGCGATACTTATTTCTGATTCTTTTTAATTAGTAATATGTTAGGTCTAAAACTAAACAAACCTAACTGACTATTTCTATTATTTTCTATTATTTTCACAATAATTTTTAAGTAGATAATGAAATACCTCTTCCAGAATTTTGATTTATTCTATCTTTTGGATAAAATAAAAAAAAAAAAATCCCAAAACGAGGTTTAATTTTTTATGCTTTTATAATGGCCTAATCTTGTGTCGAATTTGTTCAGAGGAAGTAAATTGAAGAAACCTTGTACCTGTACCGGAAGAAACCTTGTACTGAACTGTAGATAACGATGAATGATCCAACTCAGTGTTTCCCAATTTTCTCGGCTTTGAAACCCGAATGATGAACCCTATTTTTTGTGGAACCCGAGGCTTGATAAATTTAAAACTTAATGAAAATCTTTTATGATTGAAATTTTATTAACTTTTTCAAAAATATTTAATAAGTTAATATAAATGAGTTTTTCATCGTATCGTTTTATCAATATTATTAGGACACGCTGTTTAATTTGCAGGTCTTGAGCTTCATTTAGTCTTGTTGTTGACGTTTGTCATTAAGTCAATTGGATTCAATTATTCTTGTTTTCTAGCTGCGCCATCTATGGCCAAGAATTCGTCTTGTGTCACACCCATACGTCACACTCGTTTATAGGGCTGACTCATTCATGGATCCATAGATCGTAATTTTGACTTGAACCAGAGAACAATCAATCTCCAATCCAGTACTCCCAGAGATATTATATATATATATATATATATATATANTATATTAATATGGGAACGAGGAGGACTTTGTGACCCGATTTTTTTAACGTGCACCAGTCACTATTTAGTACACGGTAAGTCTTTCGGCCTTCTGGATTCGAGTCCAGCACCCTACCAAGCAGCCTATCTCGGCCCCTCATTTAGTTTTTTAATATGATTTTAGCGTATGTATAAACTGAATGTACATAAGCTAAAATGCGATTTTTATTGGAAAAAAATGAAAAATTGCTGAAATGAACGATGAAAATTATTAGAGAGGTATATTTCCTCATTGTTGATTTTAGTTATTTTTATTCTATATGCCAAATAACTAATGCAATTTTTCAAAAATTTGCCCTTTTCATTTTTTATTCAATATATTGTTATTAAATTCTTTTTAACTTTGCTTTTCTTCCTTCACAATCATTTTAAATAAATGATTTCATAAAAGTAACGAAAATATTAAATAATGGGTAATTTAATCGAATATAAATTTAATAACGCGTTTCGAAAATCATGACTGATTTTAAAAAATAAAAAAGGCCAAACTTTCGGAACCCCTTCCACGGAAATTAGTTTCCACGGGACACCATTTGGGAATCGCTACTCTAACCCTTTAATTGCTTTAATGTAGTCCAAACAATAAAGTTCAATGAAAATAAACTAAGCATGTTGAGTTTTTTTTATTTACATTACGATCAATAAATTTACTTAGAAAAATAAATCCACCGTTTCACTCCCAAATCATTGTTCATATTTAAAATGAATGATTGACTGCTATTAATCAGCTTTACTAATTAAACATTATAAATGTACCTAAACAGTTACGAATAAACTAATTACATCAAAAATAAAATTGTAAAACACGGATCTTTACTTTGTAACAAAAGTAAGAGGTCAGAAAAACTCCATTTAAATTCTTCTTCAAATGCTTTCATTAAAAAACTTTAACTCCGTTTTATTCTCCAACTTCAGGCCTGTTAGTGTATAAATATAAACATTAGAAAAGATAAGGGACGCAAAGGCCAAAGCTGTCAAAAGAAAAGGTCTCCATTTATCAGAAGAGAGGAGAGAATTTATTTACTTTTTGCTTTCTTTTCTAGCAGTAACTTCCGAGTAAAAATATGGTTGCTTTTAATGAATGTAATAGTTTTAAATAAATTACTGCCACGTATAATTGTTTTTTACAGCCTTTGGAAGAAACTTATAAAAAGAGTTAGTTTATTTTTTCAGTAAGGACTTTTTCACATGAAAGTAAAACGGTTTTTATGCGTCTAGGAAATTCTATAAAACAGGAAAATAGATGCTTCTATTAACAAGCATTATTTATTACTCCATTAGTTTATAATTAGTTGCAATACCAGGGGTCTGATTAGAAGAAATTTGGGTCTATATCTTTTCATAAAAATATCAATTTTCATTCAAATATCTTTTTACAAAATATCTTTTCATAAAAACGGACCTTTCACAAAATAATTTATCTTTTAATCGGACCCTTCACATACTTGTTTATCTTCATTATTGTTTTGTTAATCGAATAAACCCTTCCTGGGGGGAGGGGAGAAAGACTGTTCGAGACAAATTAAGTTTCAAGTTACTTTTACAAACATCGTGTGCGCATTCTTATTTTATTAAATCATAATTTTTTTTGTGAATAAATAATTGATCAATTTTTATTTATTCATAAAATTCATTAATAGAATATTATATGAATAAAAATTAAATTTCAATTTCTGGCCATTTTTTAAATAAAATAATATAAATTTAAGAATTGTTTAAGTTTATTTAATGCGTGTAAAATATCAAAAGTGATACATTACTAAGTTCTGTTTTTTAAATTATATCAATTGAAATTAATAAAAATGTGAGTGAATTTGTTTCCATTATTCGTCCGAAATGAATATTCCGTGTTGAACAGTATAGGCTAAATACCAAATATTTGTATGTTGCATATCTAATTTAGTAGCAGCAATTGTTGAGCAGAATCTTGTATCTATTTACAATTTGAAAACTTGAAAAGTTTTTTAGAAATTTTTGCAATAACAGGACCCTATTTGCACAAATTCACAAAAGCTGGACCCTGTTTGAAAGAATGTGACTTAACGATTATTTTATATTCACGAACTATGAATAGTTTTTTCGCAATGTTACAAAAACAGGACCTTTCACAAAATGTCTGGACAGACCCCAGAATACATATCGGTATCGAACGTATGATCCATATTAGATTTGTAACAATTACTGTTCAATAAGATGTGCTCAGTTCAATTTCAAATTCTTCACTACTTTATAATTGATAATAATTCATATCGGGACTACACTTACACGATTCATATCGGTTTTTCATCTGCTACCATGATTAGCAAGCATTTTTACATCTTGTTTTTATTTGTGCCGACTGGCTTTCATGGTGGTCAAGGAGCTGACTTCATGTCAGAAAGGTACTGGGTTCGACTCCCACATCGGGCATGGATGTAATTTCTCTTTCTCTTTGCTCTGCCTTTCTTATGTTGTTGGGGTGTTGATCAACCTATATGGTACTAACGAAAAAAAGATCGACAACACCTCCCGTTACGCACACCGATGGCATATAGTTGCCAAATGTGGTAGAAATAGGAAATAAAAAAAAAATTATTTGTTTCTAATTCTTACAGGCATTCAAGGTGCGATTCATAACAGATTTGTAACTATCATTATCTAATGAAATGCTATGATTAGCAACATGACTAAATCACAATTGAAAGTATAGGAATGAACATATTATAGCTTCAATTCTGTAATGTTGAAACACCAAATTAGTGTTTTGACTCTGAGGAAAGTTCTTGTTTATAGAACCAAAACTATTGTTTGTTAATTTCTACAATTTTAGTTGTGCTATATCCACGATATTTTTTCTTCGTAGCACAATGTATACCCTAACATTTTTAGATACCAATTTAGGAAATGAAAAAATTTAATATCCAATGTCTAAAGTCTTCTAACTGCATGTTTCAAGGTCTTTACATCCACATTTAAAGATTCCTAAATTTGATACAAACTCAGAAGACAAAAGAATCAATATTACAATTTAAATATTTAGGGTAAGCTAGAAAAAGAATTGAATTAGAAATCCAAGCAACTCGACTAATTTAACCCTCAACGAAAAGCCATGTTGTTAACGTTGGAACGAACAAAATAAGAGTCTGGCAACAAATGTTAGAAGACTTACTTGTTAAAGCATTTCAATAAGTTGTTACAACTCTTTTTTTCATCATTAAGGATTCAACGTTCTGAGATAGAAGTAAAATACAAAAGGGAAACATTTTATTGATATGTTTTGGAGAAAACTATCACAACAAACAATATATTTTTTTACGACTCACTTTGGCATGCTGCCACAGGATTTAAGTTTGCTTCAATGCATAAGAAATATCTTGAACTATTTCCAATGTAGTGTTTATAGATACAATCGTTCATTTAAAAGAACGGTTCTCTTATCTTGAATTACTAGCTTAGGATATTCTTGATTATTTTCATGAATTATAGATAAATCATAAAACAAGCATGATAAATTACACATATCTCTCTTTCTTACAAGACAATTATAGTTGTAACGGATAGGTGAAAAACATAAGAATATATATTAAATGACATTTTGAAGGGACTAAATTTTTCGCATTCTATTTGGTGGTTATTATTTAAATGTAAAAAAATAAATAAATGGAACGATTTTAATGGAACAAAAAAGTTTGGTAGCAGTTATTTTTATCCACTGAGTAGTCTCTCTATAATGATACCCCCTCAATATCTCGTTTGGAAGTTTTGGTGGCTCAGGTGATAAAGCGCTCGCCTCCCAATGAGATGACCCAGATTCGAATCCCAGCGTTTGCTGGTCGATACGAAGCTTACTCTGCTACATTGCTAACGCAAAATATCCTCAAGTTAGACAGATCATGGCTTAGAATCCCCTTGCTATCGGCCAAATCATGGGAAGTTTTCGTGATTTTTTCTCACCATGTAACGCGAATGTGGTTTGTTCCATCAAAAAGTGCTCCATGATGGCCAGTATGTCCCAATGTTTGATCCAGAAGTCCCCTTGTCTCCTGGGCTCGGTTCAAAATTACAAGGCTACGGAATGGAACACTGACAGTTATAAACTCAAAATTACTGTTCAGCGGTTATAAAATAAAATATGACGTTTGGACACGACATTCTTTTTAATGAAGCCTGATTCTTCTTTTCCTGAGATGTTTATAGATCGTTTGTGACACGTTCATGTCTATCTACAATGATGAGATCCTGGATGATTGTGGATCTCTAGAGTAACATATAGAATTATACCAATTGCATCCAACTAATGATCAGGGAATCGTGGGGGGGGGGCAACGCAACAGAGTGAAATTTCCATAATGATAAAATCTATCCTTTAAATTATCAAAATTATGGACGGACGCATCGCCTTGTAGAATTTTAACCCACGCCATTGGGATAAGTCATCAGTATTACAGGTTGTATTCGGTCAACAGTTTTGTTTATCTATGATATTTAATCCAGACTTCTATACGCACAGGTGCTTACAACAGCTTTCTAGTTGCAATACTGTGACGCGAAATGCTATCTGTTTTAAATATCTGAACTATAATAATACGTGTAATTTATTAATAAATTTAATAGCTAGCTTTTACATCCTTGACTTTGGCACCATCGGACAAATTAGATGTCTTATAAATTTTAGACTTAAAGAACACAATAAGTATGTCCGTTATCAAGAATACGAGAAATTATCGATTGCTGCTCATTGTTGGAATCTTGGGCATGAATTTATTTTCGACAATGTCAAAATTATTTCAATTCCACTCACATCAGGTCATCTTGATGCTTTGGAATCTTTTTTAATTCATAAGAATGCTGAGTCCCTTGTAAACGACTTTAGTTTCGTACGACCATAACGCGTAATGTCCTGGTTTGCCTGTCTTTGCCACTATGGTTTTCACTTGTTCTCATATTTATCTTTTTTCTCTCTCAACAACTGAGAATTTTTTAAATTTGTTTCTCGCCTTAATTTTTTCATTTTTCGTGGACAACTGTGTGTTTTATACTTCAAATCACTTTTGTTTCTTCTCGTTCACGTCTGGCAAGTCTTGAAAATGGGCGCTTGTTTTTCAACGCTTGAGACACTTTGACTGCTATTTCCTATTTCTATGTTTTTGACACGAATTAAGTTTCTAATCCAGCAATAGCTAACTTTCATATTTAAACTTTGAAGAATAGTGACAAATCTGTATTATATAGACGAGCCATTCTCTTAACATAAATTCTAGATTTCTCCTAACTTTTTGTTGCAGGCTTTCTCGCATAAAAAAAAAAGCAATTCACGTCTTATATTCAATAACAAACTAGTGAGAAAGGAAATTTTAGTAGAATTTCGTCTAGGAGCACTAATTTTAGTAGGTTCTAAATTTTGTTAAATTTTGAATTGAATCAAAACAAAAAATTTAATTTTAGGATTCATGTTTCGTGACTCATTAAATTACAAAAAAATGAATAAGAAATAGCAAAACAATATTTACACATTTAAAAACTAAAATGTACAGTTGAAACACTAATATTATACTTTTTAAATTAGTCTTAGTTCATTGCATGTATTATAAATAGCCGAGTTTTCAAATCTGTACTAAACCCTGTAACAATCTGTTGACAGCAATGATATATTTATGCAGTTAATTTTCACTAACTTACTACGAACAAACGCAACTCATATTCCAAAACTTTATACAAAGGATTTGCCTTCAAACGTCTAGATTTAAAACTATCTTTCCAAATATGACTTTGTAATACTTGAATTAAATAGAGATAGCAAAGTTCATTTAAAATAAACCTTCCAACTTTGACATCGTATAATACTTGAATTAAATATGATATGCTGAGTTTGCTTCTACTTGTCTCAGGTGCTGATTTGATAATAATGCATATTATGTAATTATCATTATCTGTTATCATTACTATTATATGTTACAGTCATATTCTGTTGTTATCATTACATAATTTGCTAATCATAAAATGTTACATATTCTTTGATGTTATACTTTGTATAAAATATCGAAATGAAAGGACACTCCACATTTATGCAAAATTTTCAACTATCATCTTTTCTCGCCACTGAAATGCGTACGAAAGAGACCTATATTTGCATACCTGCCAACTTTTGATCCCTTCTATTAGGATTTTTCCCGGTGGTATTAAAATAAAATTAAAATTTCAACTTTAAGCCAAAAAATACGTTGTATTTGAAAAAGCTTAAGCTGACAACTATGATAGTAACACATATTAATATATACGCTTAATTTTTTTAAGAATAGTGGTGAGCAAAATCATTTAAAAATTAAGTTCATAAAAGAAAAAAAATAGTATATATTTACTACCATTTTAAATATGAAAATAAAATTTTACGCCAAATACGTAAAAGTTTGCAGATATGTATTTGTGTTTCAGAAATTCTTCATTACAAATATTGTACAGGAATATGTTAGTAGTATTTCCTCTTTTTTTTTTAAATCTTTTTTTTTTGCATAGTTAAAAAATATAAAAATAAATAAGTATAAAAATAAATAAGTATAAAAATAAATAAATAAAAATAACTCGTTGCTTAGATATTACCAACGAATATAACTCATCTGCCCAATTTATTTAATATGCTATTGCGTATCAAACTTGGCCGAATAATTTTTGACTCTTACAGCACGCTTAAATCCGGTCCCACCAACACGAAAAAATCCAGTTTTCTTTCTCCATTGTTTTATGAGAATTAGCTTATAACATAGTTTGATTTAATTGTATCCTATATGTAATATACATATTTTATGTCGGGTGCAATATAACCTGTCCCATTTTGTGGGCCTTTAAAATCTGAATTGAATTCAATCGCGATTTAAAGGTTCGTAAAGAGATTTTTCCCTCCCTTTTCGAGTTTTCAGGTCTAGTTAGGTCTAAGGTTAGGTTTTCTTGTCAAAGGTTAGTTCAATGAAGGGAGTTGGTGGCCAATTTTAAATCCGACGGCAGGTCAACGATCATATATGAAAAGTTTAACCATATGAGCTTTGCGATAAATAGCTTGCGGGTTAGTTCCATCAAAAAGACTTCCTTTAAGGCAAATTCCTCCCAATACTTGATCTAGGAGTTCACTTGTCTTCTTGGTTGGGTTCAAAATTACAAGCCCACGGAGTTAAACATTAGTAGTTATAAACCCATAAAATTAGGTCGACTGTTCAATGCCGGTTATAAAATAAAATAAAATAAGAATATTGGAGCCGTGGTGGCTCAAGGGATAGAGCGTTCGCCTTTCAATACTGTGAACCGGGTTCGAATCCCAGAGATGGCTGGTCGATACGAATCCCGCATCCGGCTTGCATGGACCATCACAGTGTGGACGTAAAAATATACTTAGTGGTAGTCGGATCATGGGTTAGAGTCCCTTTGCCGTCAGGCTAACCATGAAGGTTTTCGTGGTCTTTGTCCCTATAAATTTTGTCCCTTTGTCGAAAAGGTAACGTAGTTCCATCTATAAGTCCTCCAAGGAGGCAAATTTCTCCCGATACTTGATCCAGGAGTTCAATTGTCTTTTGGATTAGGTTCCAAAATTACAAGGCTATGGAGATGAACATTAGTGTCATAAACCCAAAACATTGGGTCGACTGTTCAACAACGGTTATAAAATAAAATAGAAATATAGGAATGGAGAAACGGGCACTTTATAAGCTTTTTGAGTTCACTTATCTTCTGAGTTGTGTTTAACAGTACAGAAACATAGAGCTGGATATATACTGCCGAAAATCTTTCGCTTACATAGAATATTCATTTTAGTTTCTTAACATCAAAATTTACAACTGCATTTTTTTTCTTTTTTGAATTAGATTTTTACCCATGATACGTTTGCTGCTGGAAGAATTTTACTGTACGCATTGTTGGGATACGCAATAAGGGAATCAGGCACTTAGCTGGGTAACAATATTTGAAGGAGGGGGGGATTGTTCACGTGTAATATTTCTAAAGAATTCCTGACTATATATATACACCGAAGAGCCATTACATTATGACCACCCTGCTAATAACATGTAGGACCGCCTTTAGTCCTCAAAACTGCTAGCACCCGCCGTGGCATTGATTCCACAAGGCGCTGATAGGTAGTCTGAGGTATCTGGTACAAAGCTCTCACCAACTGGTCCTGCAATTACCTCACATTGCGAGGGGGTAGCGTGGCAGCACGAATTTGGTTTTCCAAGTAGGACCACAAATGCTCTCTTGGATTAAGGTCAGGTGAATTTGGGGGCCAAGACATGACTTGAAAGTCACTGGAATGCTTCTCGAACCAATCCATGACGAATCGACCCTTATTAAATGGTGCATTATCCTGTTGGTAAACACCATCCCCCGCAGGAAAAACTGTTGCCATGAATGGGTGAACCTGGTCTGCAACTGTGGTCAAGTAGCTTACAGATGTCAGGGATTGTTCTACGAGGATTCTGGGTCCTAATAAGCCCCATGAAAACATTGTACCTGGGTGAGAAACCATGAAAACCTGGGCAAGCCCATTGCTATAGATGGAGGGTGGTCATACTGTAATGGCTCTTTGGTGTTTATATATATATATACAACAAAATAAGTATATACAAGAAAATACGAAGAAAGTTAAGAAAAACAATAAGTTTCATTTATGGCACATGAGCTGCTAGTAAACACAACTCATTAGATAAGTTCAAAATAAATCTTTTATTTTCCGATTTTTTTTAAAAATTTCATCCTTTTTTCTTTTTTTTTAATTCAATTGTTTGTTATTTTTTTCATTATTATTCCCCCCTTTTTACATATGTCTATAACTTTCCTTTGTCTTATCTTCATTTTGAATATATCTAATGAGTTCTGTTTACTTGCAGCTTATGCGCGATAAATGAAACTTANATATATATATATATATATCCCCTCAGCTACGTCCCTGCTGAGAATTGAAACAAATCCAACCTAACAGAGCCGATATTCGAATGAAATAACTTATAATCATGAGGCCTTAAAATGATACGTTTAATATCGTTAATTTTATATAACTCGTAAATGTTTATTGAAAAAGTTGAACCGGCTTTATATTAAACTTCAAAAAAAACAAACTGAATTTTAAACAATGATTTGGACGAAACAATATCTTTCCAAAAACGTAGAATATCGATAGTAACTTTTAAAATAATATCACGTTGAACTTGCGAAACTGTTTCTAAAATTAATCTGTTGCCGAAAGAAAGCTGTCACAGCCCGATGACAGTTCGAATTCGAACAATACATTCTTTTACGGTACATTTTCACCATTGTCAAAATCCGAAAACATTTTCAACCAAAAAATAAAATTAAAAAAAAAAGAAGCGAAGCTAACGATGAAAGAATTTTAATTAACTGCTAACCGGGAACAATTTCTCTTGCTTTCCCTTTCGAGCGTAAAGCAACTTTGAAAATAATGAACAAGTAAATGAACGAGGTTAAAAAAAAACTTTTTTTTTCACTTTTGAGTTTTAACATTTCGTTACAATTAATAAAACGTTATCTCTTTTAATTTTTCTAGTTCGTGTCTATAGCGCTGTTTTAATATTTATAACCGACAGTGATAAAAAAAAAATATTTTTAAGCTCACATTCGCTGGCTGCTAAGGCGTGTGAATTTTAATTAGGAATGGTAAAACTTATTTATCTTTTTATGACGTTATCATTTTAAAAATGAATAGTCACTGAAAAAAAAATTTTTTTTTCATGCAAAGAAAAGTTATTTTAATCGAACAAAAAATTAAAAAAAAAAAAACTTGTATTCTTTTCCACTGGTTTTACTTTTATGTTAGGGGTTCATTGTCAGAATAAGGTGTATCTATATATTTTTTCTCGGAATTTTCAGAGAAAACAACAAAGAAGACGTAATTAATTTGTAAAAATATATTTTTGACATTTCCTTGTGATATTTTCTTTAATACAAATTGTTTTTCTCCTAAATTATTTTAAATTAAATTACGCGTGCTCTAAATCGAAATCGAGAAGTATGTAATTCTTGAAAATAATATAATTTTAAAAAATTAGCTGTGTCCATACGGGTTATAAACAAAGTAAATGATCAATAAAGTAGCATACAGAAGCAATTAATTGAAGTCAATTCAATTTTTTTTCTTATTTGTTGCCCTTCTCAATAGCTTTATATTATTAGATTAAGCAGAACATGTTTTTTGAAATTCACTCCATCAAAATAAAACTAAATTATATTCGATATCATCATAATGCTATTGTTCGATTTCAGTTCCTAATTAGCCAAAATTATTATAAATATTTTTCCACGGTACTTGTACTTTATAAGTTGAGTATATAAAAACAATTTTGAATGCATTAACCAATAAAAGACTGTTTTATGTTAAAACTATTTAGGGATTTTTTTTCATAGTTTTTTCAGTAATAATTTGAATTAGGTTTTATGTCCGAAAGTTGAATTCCAAATTTTAAATTTTTGGTGTATGTATAGTGCGCAAAAAAACGGAATCACCCTAAATAACTTTGTGAAAGGGGGTGAGCTCAAATATACTAATTAATAAATACAAACGATATTTTAAGTTACGAAATCAATCACAAAAAAACGTACCTTCTCTGAATAAACTTATTAATCTTTTTTAAAAAAGGATTCGGATTTCTGTCCCTACAAATATAAATGGTAGCCGCAATCTGGAAATCTCAGTAGTTTAATCCGGGGAACGGAGATAGCACCACTTAATTTTAAAATTTTTAAGTGAATTGAGAAATTTCTGCTCAGAATTATGAAATTTATTTATCCATAGATAATACTATGCAAAAAATAAATTTTATTAAATAATTTTTATTTTTTATTATTTTATTTGTGAATTGTCGAAAATTTTTTTGCTTGTGAAGCATGCAATTTTTTACGTCATTTTAATGAATCTATTTTACATGGCAAAATATGAAGTTAGAGCGAAATCGGTTGAAAATTTCTTAATAGATAAAGTTTTAAAAAAGTCTTATTTGTTTTTTGCTCTCTGTACATGAGCTGAAAATTAAACATACAAGCCGAATTATGTTTTTCGTTGAAATGAAAGTGTGAATTGTTATAAGTGTCAAGAATTGTTACTGGGGAAATACATTTTTTATAAACAAATTTAGTTATTTTGATTTTAAAAACACGATAGGAAATATTAATGCAATTTTTTCCTAAATGATCGCCTTTGTTGCTGACGTATGCCTGTTTAGGCAGAGGGGGTGCGATTGTTCTTGTTTTCCAGTGTCGCCATCTATGTCCAAGAATTCGACTTCTGCCACACCATACGTCGCACCCGTTTATAGGGCAGACCCATTCATACATCAATTCATTCATCCACATATTATAAGGACTTTTGCGACTCGACAGATTTAACGTGCATCAGTCACTTTACTACACGGGGAGTCTTTGGCCGGCGGGGTTCGAACCCACGAACTCTCGGGCATGGGCCCAGTGCCCTACCGACCAGGCTATCCCGGCCAATGATCCCCTTTATCATAATTTATACAACATGTTATCATTAGAAAAATTATTTCTAAAAAAATGCTGTATCTTCTTTACTGATATTTTAATAATTTCATAAACACAATCCAAATATAAAATTACTAATAAATCATTGACTGAATATAAATATAAATACACGTTTCAAAATTCATTATTGGTGTTAAAAAAAATCCTAACTTTCGTAATCATTTTTATCCTTACATGGAGCAGAAGGTTCCACGAAACACCATTTGAGAACCGCTGTTCTAGAACAGTGCCATCAGGTCCTTTTGAAGGAAAAGGCTGCTAACCATAACCGTAAAGGCCCGTATAACTCAAAATCATTTTACAGAAAATGTATTCTAACCAATAGACAGAAAATAATTCACAAAAGTCTTAAATTATGTAACATTCCCTCCAAATATCATAACTAACCTAACTATACACTTCATTATATCCTCACTGAATAGTTTAGCAAATTGAATAACTTCCCGCGCCGCTCTATAAAAGCTATAAGATGGAAATTTAAACACTCCCATTTTAGGCCATCTACGAATTTCAGCAACATAAAAGGAGAAATATGTTAATATATGCTGGGGGATCTTTAAAGTGAAAATGCATTTTATACATATCTGTGACAGTTCTCTGGCCGTTCTCATTGTATCCACTAATCTTCTTGGAAGAGCTTAGAATTTGCCGTGGAACGATTGTTGGCGCCATGGCTGTAGGAATTTCAAAAGGATGCTGCAATATTTCTGAAGTTATGTTTCCATCTTGGGAGTTTTAGAATCATTCAGGTTTATTTTGTATGGAAAACGGTTCCTTTAAAACCATTAATTGAACGAGAACGCTCATGCCAAAATTGATGCATTACATTTTATTAATGAGTGGTCTGTAATGAGCCGTTTCGTAATTAATTCCTAATGATTTGTAAATTATTCGAAATTAGCTTCAAAATTACATTAATTCCAGCTTGGAGAACATTTCATTTCTGAGATTATAACTTAAAAATTTATATATATGTATAGAAATTATAATTTTGTTGTTGTTGTTGTTAAGATAATGGTGAAATATCAATTTTGTGGGATAAAATGAAGTTAACATGTGTTGGCAATCTTTAAAGTGGAAATGCATTAGTTTCGTACCACTTTTGAGTACTAATAAGTAGTAATTAGTTTGTACACATAATTATTATCAATTTAATATTATCAGTAAGTTTCCCTCTTCGTAATGCTTGCTAAATATGCTTCACTCTGACTCTTAAATAGCATAAATTATAATATTTAATAATTTTAATATATAATTCATTAAAAATTTTATATGCTTAAACATGTTATTAAAAATATCTATGTAAAGGGTATGCATTACAGGAATTTGTAGTTGAATACCATGGAATTAGTTGAAATCGAACTAAATCTTAGTTAAATTGAACTGAATGCTAAAAGGGCCATGTTTTTAAATTTTGAAGTTTTTTTTTTCGAAATTTCAATTTTTTAAAAGTTATTGAAATTTTAAGAACTTTTTTGCAAATGCTTTCTAATTTTATCCTTAACATTTTATCTTTAAACATTTGAGATTCGATGTTTCGTTCGAGAATGTGTTCAACTATGGATTATTTTTAAAAAAAAATGTTGTCCGATCTACTGCCCGCTGAAATAAAACTAGAGAATTGAAGTTTGACTTGCTGAAAGGATCATTTTACCAAAAGTGCTTTTTTTCGTGAATTTTCCCCCCTTAATAATGATTATTTATGTATTGTTGTAGAACATTTGCTCTTGAAATTTTCGTTGTATGACCTCAAGCTAGACTTGATGCCAAAAGTAACAACAAAAAATAAATAAATGAAATAAAATAAACAAAATTAAAAAAGAAAAAAAAGAAAGCGTTGAAAGATAGTGCTTGATCATAACATTTATATCGAAATTTTTACGAAATCCTCAAGAGTAATATTTAGAAATAAACAGTTTCCAGTTTGAATTATTCTACAATATAAGGATATAGTTACAAATTGTTAACCACTGGATAAATTGTTAACCACTATAATTTAATTGGATTGCTGATCCAATGCCTCAAGCTTGAAGCTGACGTTGCACAGTGGGCCAGCATCCAAGGTTTCGGGGCCAAAATTAGTATTTCGGTAAAATTTGTTTCAAAATTTGGGGTTTTTATGTAAGGTTTTCATGTACAGGTAAATTGAATTCATAGTTGAAATTTTGAAATGCGCTAAAAATAACGAAAAAAAACAAGATGGCGGCTGAAATATAGCGAGCAAAAAATATATATGTATATGTACATTTAAATAATTAAATATAGCAATGAAAATATAATAATTTTCGTAATTTTATATTAAAAATGAAAAGCAAATTGTATTTCCGAAATAATATTACAAAATAACGCGAATTAATTACAAAATAACGCGAAAACATAAAAAGAAAACGTAATTTTTGCTTTTCGGTATATTTAGTCCACCTTTGCAATACGGGCAAAATGGGGCAGGTTTTTTCGAAAGAAGAAACATCAAAGAAGACAACAAAAAAAGTTTAGCTAATTACCTCTTGGAACTTTTTGGAGATTTGTTTCGAAAGTGATTCAAACGTTGTAAAATGTCAATTGATAAGATATAAACTATAAGTTTGTCAAGAGTATTAACTAATCCAACAAATTGGAAAATTGGACTATAAATTCAAACTAATTTCTCTGATCTAAATGTAACAGAAAGGTGAAATTCCTATATATATTTCTGAAATATAAATTAAAAAGTTACATTAAAAAAAAAAATAACTGATTTTTCACTACATTGTACCCTTGTCGGTCCAAAAAGTAAATTATAATGTCTGGAATGATTATGAGTACTTAATTTGGGCGATATTAAAGCTGCCTAAACTTATTTTAGTTGAAATTTAATTTTTGACTTTTGGCCAAAGATCATGGTCTTCTGGTCCACTGTGCGTTGGCGAGAAACGGGAGTCTATTGAAGCATAGGGTATCCAGAATTCTAGCATTATCTCTCTTTCATTGGCACAATAATTTTTACCCTTTAATCACCCGCTATTTGAGTGCATGATGTTGTGTTGTTAGATACTTTATTAGCATACATGGAAATGCTTTTTTTCAAAAGCTAAATAAAATATAGTAAAAAGTGAACTGTAAAAAATTTATATAAAGTAAAACATAAAGAAAGAGTATACAATAAAAATTAAATCGAAAGTAAATTAAGCAAGGCCAGTAATCATAAAGTAAATGAAGTGTAAATAAAAGTAATGTGTAAAGCATAAACTCAAGTGAAACATAACGTAAAAAATAAAATAGAAAGTAAAACTTAAAGTAAAGCATAAAATAGAAAGTAAAAGTGTGTCAAGTAAAAAGCAAAGTAAACTGTAATAAATTGCAATTTAAGGCATAAAGTATAAATAAAGTAAAGTATAACTGAAAGTAAAGTAAAACATAAAATATGAGGTAAAATATAAAGTAATAATTAAACGGTAAATAAAAGTAAAGTTTAATGTAAAGCATGACATAAAGCAAATCAAAATATAAAGTAAATAAATAAATATTTACTTTTACAAAGAGAGAAAGAAATATTTTTTCAATCCAATCCAAGAATTTTTTTTAATCTCATCATATCCCAGTAGAGGCGGAGAATGTTTCTCTTGTTCACCTCATCATCCTTGGCAGGAACAATAAAAAGAAAAGTAGCAAAATTTATTTTGTATAATAATAAATAAAAAATCAACCATGATTTTTTATCACAGTTTAAAATTTCGGAAACTTCGTAAAAAGATAAACTTAAAAAAAAACAAATATTTTTTAATTAAGAAGCTATGTTAATTTTAACATTATTAAAGAGTGCAATCACGCCCATTGATATTAATGCTAAACGTAAGAACTAAGCCTAACCTTCGAGCGAGTTAGTGAATTCGGCGGTTTCCACGGTTTATGTTGTCCTGTATCAGCAATCCAGTAAGCAACATAGATCAGTGTTGCCTGCAAATAAAACTACTTCTCATCGTGTCAAGCATTCTATGCTCCTAAATTTAAATATATATTCAGTTGATTATTGTTTTCTTTTTTAATCGAAGTAATCATTCATTTTATTATTATAAACATATCAACAAAATATTCTTACATAAAATTATAACAATTAAATACTTTATAAAGCAAGTTATAACTTTCTTCTTTTGTAAAATAACGCTGACTGTTAAGGGGAAAAAAAATAACAAAGGGAAATGATAGGCCATCGCAAAGGTTGGAGCCTCCTAGTTAAAAGAAAAAGAAATATCGATGTTTCTTTTAACTACTGTGCGTATCGCTGTTATTGTTTCAATAAATTAGGACAAATAAGTTTGCTTGTGAAAGACAGTATAAATGCCAGATAGTTTGTAGACTACTATACACAAAACATGAACCGCGATGGCTCAGGGGATAGAGCGTTCGCCTTCCTATGCTGCGAACCGGGCTCGAATCCCAGTCGATACGATTTTTTCATTCGACTTGCACCGACCAGTCCCCTTGCCGTCAGGCTAACCGTGGGAAGTTCTCGCGGTCTTCCTCTCCATGTAACGCAAATGTGGGTTAGCTCCATCAAAAAGTCCTCCACGAAGACAAATTTCTCCCAATACTTGATCCAGGAGTTCCCATGTCTTCTGGACTGGGTTCAAAATTACAAGGTTACGGAGTTGAACATTAGTAGTCGTAAACCCAAAAATTTGGGTCGGGTGCTCAACGACGGTTGTACTATACCCAAAATATGCAAAAGTGATGGATACATCTTAATATCGAGTACTCTACGCAGTGCAGCAACTCGACACGGCCTGAACTCAACAAGTAATTTTAAGTCTCTTGCAGGAATATTCAGTCATGCAGCCTCAGTAGATGCCATAATTGCAAAGGAGTTTTGTGCGGGAACTGATCTCTCGATTATATCCCATAAATGCTCGATGGGATTTATGTCTGGCGATCTAAGTGGCTAAATCATTCGCAGAAGTCGTCCATAATGTTCTTCAAAACAGTCATGAACAATCAAGACCTGGTAACATGGCGCATTGTCATCAATAAAATCTCCATCGTTGTTTGGGTACATGAAGTCCATGAATGAATACAAATGGTCTCTTATAGTTTGTCTACGATAAGAACTACCCCCGCCAGAAAGTCTGACGACGTCTGCTGCTATGGAAAAAAGAATAGTGCATTTCAGGGAGGGTAGCTTCTCTTCACTATAGGTCTAACACAATAGATCGAAGAAAAAGATTCCCTTTCTTTCGCAACCTGAGCCAAAACCTGTCCTAAACAAATAACTTACACCCTTACTTGAAATAGTTGTACCTCATTACCATAGTCACTGAATGGGTCCAGACGAATGGCTAGGGGAGTTTTTACTATATACAAACTATAAGTACGCGATATTTGCATATCGCCACCCGTATATTTGCATATTGTTATATGCAAAGATACTAGGAAGAAATTGCTAGCAGGTGCCTGTAGACTCTTAATAGCTTTATAATTTTGTTTTGTATTGTATTCGACAGTTAATCAACCACTGTACTGTAAAGATTTACTTAAATTAATATTTAAAAACGTCAAGTCCTGCTTGTGCATTATAAAAATGTGTTGATATAGTGTAACAAGCAAAATCAAAGGTTGCATGTTAAAGATCCCAGCCACCATTAGTTTAGTTTTTACAAGTTTCAAGGAAATTTTATAAAAAAAATAATTCTTTAATTATTTCAGTTATTTTAACGAAAATTTAAATAGTCTTTTAGCAAAATTTTTTATAATTCTTCTGATGAGGATTCAAAATATCTAAGGTGTATTCACCCTCCTGATAATTTGTCACTCCCTTTCTGAATGATTAATTAATATACGTCCAATTAAACTCTCACAAGCCACAAGATATCTTGTGAAGTGTATTCTTCTGTGCTAATTACAGCAGACGAAAGGGGATGAAATTTTGATCAGCAGTTTTATCCCTCCCCTTTGCAGAACAAATATGCATAATTAGGGTCTCAATTTCTCTTCACTCTTTCCATCTTGAAAGTATTTATTTATTAGACGATGAGTAAGAGACATTAGCCAAATTGAGAACTCAACCGGGCGTTAAACACCTAGACTTAAAAATATGCTGGATTAAGTTTATTTATGTTTCTAAAAGTCTCTTTATAAAAAAGATTGAGGTAAAGGAATTTTTTGAAGAAATAATCAACTGTTTCCTTTTTATCAAATATTTTTCTTAAGTAGTTGTTGTCTTGTCTATATCAGTGCTAAATATTTGAGAAAGTTTATTTTATAACTGGCTTTGAACAACGGACCCAATTCTGAGTTTACGTCTATCAATGTTAAACTCCGCAGCCTTGTAATTTCGAGTCCAACCCAGGTGAAAAGGCTACTCCTGAGTCAAGCATTGGGATATACTAGCTTTCGTGGAGGACTTTTTAATATCCGCATTTGAGTTGCATGGAGTTGAAAACCATCCCACTGTCAGCCTGTCGGCAAAGGGGCTCTAACCCGTGACCCGTCTTGTACCACTGACCATATTTCTCGCTAGCCGTGTACGAACCGGAAGCAGATTCGAACCAACCAGCCATCGCTGGGATTCGTACCTGAGTTACGTCATTTGGAGGCGAATGCTCTAGCTACCGCGTCAATTCGAAAGTTTGGAGGATGAGCTTTCTGAGTTCCGGCGTCTGAGGACCTTGTGTTATATTTTTTTGGATTTTGGCCGAGTTTAAATAGGGCAGCTGGAATGGTCTGACAGTTGAAAAGGTGTTTGGGCGTTTATTTCGTTCAGGGAGAATGATATGATAATCCTAAATTGTGGCTTAATAAAATAACTAACATTATAATCAGCTTAAAACAACCTTACGTAATTATTAAATTATGCAGGATGATTGTCAGAGTGACAATTAGAATTCATCATTTTACGAGGGGGCCCAGTCCAGTTGCTTCGTTCATCAACACCCCTACAATTTAAATAATATTTGATTTTTTTTTTTTTTTTTTTTTGTTTTTNTTTTTTTTTTTTTTTTTTTTTGCAATAAACTGACTGTCGTAGCATCTAAATTAAAATCTATTAATTGAGAGAGCCCAAGAATGTTATATTGTATGACACAAATTTGGTTTTACAGAATTAGTTTCCGGTTCTACTGGAATAAAATTTAAATCTAATTATTTTGTTCGTTTACTATTTCAACTTCATTTATTATTTTGCATTTTAAATTACTATTTAGTTGTTATGTATTTGTTTGAGTCTTAAAATTTCGTCCCAATCATCCCGATAAAAAAAAAAAATTTCGAAGCACAAATTATTCGAATAATACTTTAAACGTAACAAGTCCAATTTTATATTTTCAAGCCTCCATTTTTTAAGGTTGGCGTTAGGATAATGTCTGTATCGCCTGCTGCATTGGAAATAAAAATAAAAAAGAATTTTAAGATTATATTTCTCTTAAAATTATTTCGTTCTGAAAAATACATATAATATGATGTCCTTTAAATCCTAAAAAATAGTTCGTTGTAATGGGAATTTCAGCTGTTGTTGAATAAGTATTCTATGGCATTTAAGGTGTCCCATTGAAGAAAAAAAATCAACAATCGTGACCTACACGACCGGAACTCCGTCTTAATATTCTTTTTAATCCCTTATTTTTCGCAACATGAATACAGTTCTTGGAAAAGTATTTTTCTCCAGCGACATTTTAGGCTGAATTTTTGGATGAATGGCCTGTCAATATGTAGTAAATAACTTACAAAAACCCTAAATGTTTTTTTTATCGATCAACGGGAATTTTAATGCCAGAACAGATTCTGAAATAGTTAAGTTATTTTTGTACTTTTTTCTGAATTATATATTAATGTCGTTTGACATTTTTTACGTTCGATGTTTATAAATGCATCGTGTATTTTTTTTTTCTACTTTGAAAAATTTCCATTTATCGTTTGCAAAATCAATATTCGTGTTTTTAGTTGTGAAAGATAAAGAATCATTTCTAATTTATTTTGTTAAAAAATTAAGGTGTGAATATTTTTTTAAATATTATTTTATAATTTTTTTATATTTAAGTTTTTTATATGAAATGTTAAGATATTTTTATTCGAAAAATCAATCAATGTTTCGAAATGATTCAAGCATACTTCTAATATAGATATAAAAGGCATATAGCAAAATAGTGGGAACGTGTTAAATCCATTTTCACACAGTTTCTTCTCATTGCTATTAAATTATTAGCCTGACAAGTTACAAAGCTCTTTTGCGAAGGGAAAAACGAGACAAACAACTTGAATATTTTTAAAAAAAGCATTAAACTTTTTTTTTTTTTAATGTCGGAAGTGGCGTATCTTTCCTACCTAGAAGAAAGCTGTTAGCGCAGTGTTTTGAAGCTCTTTCGTCTAAGAAAATAAAAAAAAGCAGTCTTGCACCTGAAACAAATCTGTAATTTTAAATTATGTATGTCATTTTGCCGCGAAGAATTATCTGTGCTTTAGGACATACCCAATGACTCAGATATTTTTTAAAGTTATTAAACTTTTTAAAAAATCACCGATTTAGCGATTTTTTTCCACCTAAAATAAAATTATCAAAATTACTGCTTTGTTCTCATTCTTTTGCACATCTTTAGGAGCTTAGATTATACAGAATCGGAGTAAATTTTTAAATATTAAAAACTTAGACCGCAACAGCTTTTCATTTTCTCAAAATTGTGGTTTTTCTCCCCCATATGGCCGTTTTGCACCATTTTCAGTATACGCATAGAGGACGATAGCTAGGTTTAACTTGACGTAACAGTAATGAGTAACTGTTGCAAACTCACAACAGTTACGAAAATAGCATATTATTCACAAAAAGACGTCATTATATGCGACGACGCAGCCTAAAAACAGTCTTAAAAACAAAATTTCTCTGTTTCAGCTAATTTCATAAGCTCTGCCAAGACAACTTAGTTGTTACTTTTCAAACATAAAGAAGTTAGATTACAAATGGCTACTAAAATGTAACTTTCTTCATATTGATGTTTTCCATCTGTTTCTTAATTAGCATAGAGGGCGATGGCTAAAGATATGTAAAACTTAACCTAACTATCATGAATAACTGATAGAAATTAGTCATAAAGATGTCTCAGCTGACGTTACTTGGCTTACCTGTCCGCTGGCAATCTATCAACAGGGGTCTGTTTAGAAGAAATTTGGGTCCGTTAACGGACCCTTCACAAAATGATTTTTCTTTTAATCGGACCCTTCACAAATTTGTTCATCTTCATTATTATTTTGTTAATCAAACTAAATTTTTTCTTCCGCAGACGCTTCTTCCTTTATTCGTCCTAAAAGAATATTCTACGTTCAGCAGTATAGGCTAAATATCAAATATTTATATGTTGCATCGCTAATTTAATAGCTACAATTGCTCTTTATTTTTTAAAATTTAATTTTTTTAATTATAGTTTTACAGTGTTGAGCATAATCTTGTATGCCTTTACAATTTAAAAACTCCTTGAAAAAGTTTTTCTTTTTGCAATAACGGACCCTATTTGCACAAATTCACAAAAGCGGACCCTGGTTGAAAGAATGTGACTTAACGCTTATTTTATATTCACAAAAATACGAGTAATTTTTTTCACAATTTTACAGAAACGGACCTTTCACAAAATGTCTGGACAGACCCCTGATCAATGATCAATCCGTTAGATAGCAACCAGTAAGATAGGAATGTGATTATGAATCGTCCAATAGGAATAGTGCAAACAGCTATTTGCCATACAGAACCAGAAAACTACGACACTTGATTTATTCCACTCAAGGATGTAGTTCAGCCTTTGGCTTTAAGACATCTCTTCATTTCTTGTGCGACAGAGCCTTCGGAAAACTGCCTGACGTCATTGTGTCACTAAGTCGTAGAGTGTGGTCTACGAAAAATGAGTGACGCCACGGAGAGTGTGGCTTTATTTATTTAACAAATTTTTACTTTTTAAAAAATAAGTCATTTCTAAGCTAAAATTCTCTAATTTTTCTTTAACTCTTTTCTGTTCGAAGATGTATTTCAGTAGTTTCTGCTATAAAGGGCAAGTGCAAGATATCAGGATCGCAAAAAAATGCAGGATATCAGGATCGCGGATAACGTCTTCTATGGCTATAGTTGAACCAGGAAGCACGGTGAAGCGTTTCTCTATCCTAATTCATTTTCAACAGAGAAAACATTAGTTTTCCCGGTATTTTAACACATTCTATAGAGCTTTTTATAATAAGTTTAGCTAATTGAATCACTTATAGCAGGTTAATCATGTTTGACCATAGCCGGATATTAACTTAAAACAATTAATACTGTCATACGCTGATTTAAAAGCTATAAATATGCTGCAATTCCAAACAATCTTTTTTCTTCTCCGAACTTTGTCTTATTGTCAAATTAAAAAATCTGCACTGCCGTTGACTTTAACTTTGGAACAATACTAATCTTCTAGGATTCCTTAAATAAAAGGAGATAATTTCTGAAATTAGACTAAGGCTAATTTTGTAATTTCTCTTCAACTTCAGCATAACAACTGGCTGCCTTTTCTATGCATTCAGTAGATAACTTTTAAGTTTCCAATCAAGGATACGATTTAGTCATTCAGTATTGTATAAATAATATACGTTTGTTAAGTTCGTTAACCCTTTATGTTTCAAAAGTTCTACGTGTGTTTGGTCAGGTTCTACTTTTACATTCTTTAGCTTCTTTATCCAGCGAGCATCTCTATAAGGTTTGGAAATGTGATTGATTTAATAGAGTTGATATAATGTTTTTCATATTTAATTTTTTTAGAAAATTTTCTTTTCAAATTTAATTTTCCAATGAAATTTTTTTTATTTGATTTTTCCAAATACCGCGAAAAATTGCATCAATGCTTTTTTCGGTTTAGAATATGTAAGTCTCTTATCTATACTATTTAATAACCCAATAACTATTTTATCTAATATATTAAATAAAAATATAATAGTTAAAAAATACCTATATAGTACTTATTTCCGCTTTTAGACTATTCGAATGCTTTTACGATTACTTAATAGTTAACATTAAACTAATAAATCTACACGATGCAAACGCAATTTTATTCATTTCCTTCATGCGCGTCCCAGACTGCTTTAAAAGCTTTTATAATTTCATCGATCGTTGTATAATTTTCATTTTTCGTATAACTTGTTAGCTTCTTCAAATATTTATCTAGGAACATGAAAATTTAGTTCTTACCATCTTTATTCAAAGAATTAAAGGTAGTAAGATTGGATTACATTGTTTGATTAACTAAATAAACAAGCTATTTGTTATTAAAAAATGATTGCAGGGAAAGTTTAAAATAAACTACAATTATTATAATAATATAGGTAAATGCGTAGTTTTTTTTTATTGAAAAGTTTAAAAAAAAACTATAAAATGTAATCAAGAAGTAACATTAAAGAATATAAATTAAATACAGATTAGAAAAATGTATTCATTTTATTTTATTTCATTTTTTTTCTCTTTACGAATAATAAAGTTTTACTTTAAATGAAAACACGTGCATTCAATGTTTCACGAGCAATTGTCAATATTTTTTTTATATTCATTTTAATTATAAATACATTTTTAAGTACTTCCAAATAAAAGGATATTAAGTCTTAATACTATTAGACATAAGTTTGGTTTATTTTATTGATAAATGTAATAACTGACATCTACGTTTGGCCGTACCATAGATGATTTATTAAAACTGACAAATAACTTTTCACCTATTTATAAGTTTTTGCTATTTTATAAATGATTGTAAAAATTGACGTCTACGTTTTCACCAAATTGTAGATAACTGGAGACATAAATAAATTAAACTATTTAACTCTGAAAATAGAAAAAACAATTGTTTCAAGTTTCTGTTTACTTAAAAAATTTAATATAATTATCTTAGAAAACAAAATTCGATTAAAAACTATTTTTTATTGGCATAAATATACAGATTTTTAGTTTTTTTTTTCAATAATAATTTGCTCTTGAATGTAAAAAATGTAGATCGATAAAATAACATTTTAATAAAAACCTATTGATGATAAAAGAAAAATATGAGGCACCAATCTCTGTGGGAATGCGCAATTTATGACTGACCCCTCCAATGTACCTAGAACTATTAATTTAACGAACTAAACTTTCTCTGATTTTTATTATAACGATTTAGATTATAATTACTGCTTTCCCAGTTAAAAACACTCATCTCCGAACGAAGAAAAAAAAGAAAGATGTATCCTCTATGACGCATCTGTAGCTATCGGACGATTGCGGAAAAGAAAACCACCCCAGTCAAGGTCCTTTCGGTCAGCAGACATCGCGCTATAAGGAAATATGATTGTATAATTAGACATACAATGTGTCTTCCTGAAAGATAACTAAAAACAATCCTTGCAAAGGGATGTTACAAAGTAACTAACTTGTTGAACATTCATATTTTTTGTCATTGTCTTTTTCCCCTTAGAAGTTAAAACAGCATGTTCTTAAAATTCTATAAATGTATTAATTGATGAGTGTATTAAATTTTAATGTTAATTTGATTTAAAATAATACTGCCTTATTTCCAACACTTTCAGGATGCAATTACTAGCACTATTTATTCAAAAATAATAGAATATGACTGTTAAGTCCGGGTTTTTAATTCAATATTAAAAAAAATAATTTTTTAAGAATCTTGTCAACCAAATTGTTATAATATTTGATTACCTTATTCTCCAATAAATTTCAATGTCTCTTGATACCTTAAGTAGCTCCAAAAATAACGAAAGAAAAGTGATGTATTGAAAGTTGAAACTCAACTTTTACATGTCATTGATTATGGCGTTAACCCTTTGAAGCAGAATTTTTATTAAACACATTTTTCATGCTCATTATTTTCATGCTCATTATTTTTGTATTAATTTAGGTCAAAATAAGTTTTAAAAGTTATATTTAGCTTTTTAATAGTTCATGGTTATGTATTGCATAAAGCACCTGTGTCTTTTTTCGCATTAAATGTTAAATCTTCCAAAAAAAGGCTCACTTCCATACAATACTTTTTTCACGCTTATTTGCAGTTATTTAAATCTAAGAGAAACAGTTATTCATCATTGAATTTTTTTTAAATTTACAATTTCAATTATCGATGAATTTTTGTATTCGTATCGTATTTTGTATATTTTGCATCGATTAATTTTTGGGAATTAAAAAAGAAATTTTCAACCTATTTTTTGATGAATTTCATATTTTAGCACAAATACAATTCTGATGATCTATACCACATTTCTAGTGACTATTAAATTGTTTTTGTAATCAGGTGTTTTCATTCCACGCCTTGAGTTCTAGAAAGTGTGAGGGGAAAAAACATAAACTTCTCGTCATCTTTAATAACTTTCGGCTCTCTCTCTAACATTTTTGAAGTAAATTTATTTTGTTCTTGCACCTTAATTGTACACTCAGTTTTTGTGATAATACTCCTCAAAATCAACAAAAATATGTAGAATGAATTCTAAAAAGAGATGAGGCAATTTGCATCAGTTGGAGTGTTTTACATTAATTAATTGCCAACTTTATTTTATATATTGTTAAATAAAGCTGCTTGAAAGGCATAAAAGATTTATGTGTCAGTTGAATAGCTTACTTTTATTTTAGTTTGTCTATGCAAATTTTAAGTAAGAAAAAACAAAAATCCCTCATTAACACTTTGATGTAGATAGAACACCGCTGCATGAAAAACTGCTTGAAAGACATAAAAGATTTATGTGTCGGTTGAATAGCTGACTTTTATTTTATTTGTCTATGCAAATTTTAAGTATGGTTGAGAAAAACAAAAATCCCTCATTCACGCTTTAATGTAGATGGGACACCGCTGTCCTTTTTTTATATAATTTTTTTGGCACACTAATTACAAATAAAGATATATTTTGTCATTGTTTTAATTATAAAAAAACAGTCTAATAGCTACTAAATATCTGCTAGATTATCAGAATTCTATTTGCACTCATATAAAATGCAAAAAAAGTTGTTTAAAAATTTATATCTTTCATTCGTATTCAAAATTTATCCATCTTTACGTACAATAAAGAACTTACCAAGATGAATAAACTGTTTCTCATAGTTCTAAATAGCTGCAAATTTGAAAAATTACTATTTTTCGAATTTGCAATTAATTATTATTTGAAAAAGACGCCGTTTCCGGCTGTACTATTTCATAATCAGAAATTATTAAAATGCTAAATATAATATTCGTCTCTTATTTTGACCTTTTATTAATAGAAAATAATGAAAAAAAGCATAAAAAATATATTTAATAACAATACTGTGCCTAAGGGTAAAGTATTTTTAGGTGTTTATCTTCTTTCCTGATGGAGTGTATGAGGTTGAATCATTCGAAGTATTTAAACATAAACAGTATCTTTTTTTGTAAATGGTTGAAGAATTAATGAGTAATCTTCATTATCTCTTTTTTTTTTCTGCTGAAGAGTCTTCGTTAATCTTCTCTCGAAGAACTGACCTTGCGAATGACCATCTTAATTGGCAGGGAAGGCTACATTTTTTAGCTTCCGCTAATTTGGCGCAGATTGGCGACCGCTCATTTATCAATCGTGCTCGACCTAATTTTCCCAACCACTGCTTTTTCTTCAATCTTGAATAAAATGGTATAGTTCTTACCACCGGTCGGTCATTACATAAAAATAATTATTCAATTCCACAGAAATTAAGATTTATTTAAATTCGTGTTTTTTTCCCATCATTAATAATAATTTATTGTGTTTTACGATATGGTGGTCATTCTAAAATTTTATTGTGAAGAGTTGTCTAGAAATAGACCATAAAAATACATACCATCATATATTAAAAGTTAAAATTAATTTTTTCACACCAGATTATCTAATAAATTAACATAAACTCAGTTTCAATCAAAAATTTTAAAAAAAAAATCTCCATATTTCATGCACTAGAAAAAGCTGAAATTCTGATGAATAACGGTGTAATCAAAATGGTAGGTACCTCCTTGGAAGTTTCAAACATAGTGTGGTAGTTATCCTTACTCTTCATATGACAGGTCCATTAAGCTACAAGAATTATAATTTGTTGTGGGGAAAAAAAGTATGCATATCTACTTCAATTTTCTAACGAATCTGCAGTACTTAACTTTAGTATCTAACTAATCGAAGCGAAAGCAAGCTTGTCAATATTTAAAATTAATCTTACTAAGAGGTTTCAAGTTTAGGTGTTCCAGCAGAACTAACAAAAATATAGATTTATACATATTATTGCAGTTTCATATTACAACGAAAATGATAATTATGTCATAAGAAAAGTTATGCAAATCAACTTCAATTTTCTAATGAATCTTCATTACTTAAAAGCTTTTATATCAAACTTAACGAGAAACGAAAGCATATCTATATAAAAAGCATATGGGATATTCCTCAGCATATGGGAATGACTATACAAAATTCGTATTTTAAAATGTATATGAAACCACGTGTTTCTTGTATTAATACTTATGATATTAAAATGTGTTTCTATAATCTTAATGGGTGGAATGGGTTGAAGTTATCTATTAAGGTATGGAAAAATTATTGTTAATTCTAAATATCGTATTTTAAATTATGCTGGAATATGCAATAAATAATAAAAAAGAAGGATTATATATAAGTTGCCATGCATACATAGGATAGTGATATTAGGGCAATTACCAGTTTTGGAGGGAGGTAAAATATCTTTTATCACAGTACCTAAATTATGCACCTTAGTATAATAGGTTTTCAAGGTTATAACGTTATAGTACTTAAACTTATAACGGTTCCAGTACTTATTACTGAAATACCAAAAGTATTTAATACGACATTTAACTGAACATTACTTGTGTCATTAAAGTTTGTTGATTTCTTACGGCCTTCAAAACAAGTACCAATATTAGCTTGTTCATCAAAAATGATTATAAATTTTAGTGTCGTTACTAATTATTTTTAAGAATTACAATTAATTTTCCCAAAATTAGATCGGCTTTTCAACGACGGTTATAAAATGAACTAGTTTTGTTAATGAGAACAAATTGAAATAAAAAAAATTGCATTTAAATGTTAAATTAAAGGAGAAAAATGCTTATTCGATTATACAGTCGGTAAAAAAAGTATTGGCACATCAATATAGTTTCAAATATTTACGCAACGAAAAGTTCTAACTTTACCAATTAAACTATATTACACTCAATTTTCAAATGAAAACTAAATCACAAAATATAAAATTCCTGTCATTGTTAACAAAATATTTACATAGAAAAAACGCATTTTATTTTACAAAAAAAATATTGGCACACTCGAATTGCATTACTACCACTACAGATAAGAAGAATAAAACCTTATATTCACTTACTGAAACCGATTCATAATTTGTACTAAGACTAGATTATTAAGTTACGTTCAGTGTTATTTTGAATTTCTCTATTCATTAAGTATGAGTCCGAAGAAGTGTGAAATTCCAGGCTCCACTCGAGAAAAGATAATATGTCTCCGTGAATTAGGAAAAAGTTATCGGGATATTGGAAAAAAGTTAAAATTGAGCTTTTCAACAGTTCGTTCCATTATTAAAAAAGTGGAAGAAACAGGATCCACGAAAAATAAACCCCGATCTGGTCGCCCAGTCAAAGTAAATGACAGGGAAAGGAGGCATGTTGTTAAAATGGCCCTAAGAAATCCAACTCAAAGTGCTCGAAATTTAGCCAACGACTTTGCGTCAACTTCTGGCAAGTCAGTGACGCCACAAACTATTA
>NC_092206.1:29910515-29977674 GCF_043381705.1 Parasteatoda tepidariorum | reverse complement strand
AGTGTTGAGCATAATCTTGTATGTCTTTACAATTTAAAAACTCCTTAAAAAAAATTTTTTTTTTGCAATAACGGACCCTATTTGCACAAATTCATAAAAGCGGACCCTGGTTGAAAGAATGTGAGTAATTTTTTCACAATTTCACGAAAAACGGACCTTTCACAAAATGTCTGGACAGACCCCTGGTATTATTTCAAATGAATATAATCATCTTTATTTTGAAAGGATGAACTTCTAATAACATGTTTTGCTTAATCTGATATTATAAAACCAAAGGAAGGGCAACGAATAACAAAATTTTAAAAAAAATTGGAACTGTTTTAGCATTATTAATTATGTTATATGTCTTACAGCGTAGTGCGCGATTTCATAGTATTGATTAATACTGATTTTTTTTTATCCTTTACTTTATTTCACCCCATGGCATTCAGCTAGTTTATTAATACTGAATGATATAATTCTAAGTTATAAATCAAGATCTATTCGCTTTGCAGAAGAGGAAGAAAGCCTTAAAATAGATAATTTTATCTACTACTACAAAAAAGCTTTTTTTCCCCCTCTTTTTTAAAAAAAATACGTTTTAAAGAATGCAGATTTGGAAATTTTGGTTGTTAAAGTATAATTTGTAGCTCATATAAATGAGAAAATAGCATATGTAAATGAGAAATAGGATTATATAAATGAGAAATAATAAAGAATAGCTCATATAAATGAGAAATAGGATTGCATTGACGGCGTTGAGTGATCAAACTAAGCATTCACAAATTTCATGCTAATCTCTACATTCGATTTACTTATAAGATTAATGGACATTGCCCTGCTAGTTGGATATTTTTAGTACGTTGGTAGTTTTTTGCTACGTTGATAATTTTTGACTAACACCTGGGTGCGACCAGTCACCTGGCATGTTCTTAATAATTAATCAACTGTAACTATTAATAAGTAGCTATTCAAATTTATTCCTAACGGCTGTAAAAATAAAGTTAAGTATTTTGCAATTATGAGTCTTTAAATGATCGTTGATTAAGCTTTATTTTTAACCATTACCATATTTTAACTTGAACTCAATTAAGTGCCTGCTATAAATGTATGCCAACTGAACATTTAAAATTAGATTCGCATTTTAAACGCTATCTCTTATTCTTAAGAACAGAATAAAAAAAAATATATAATTAAATCTTCGTTGAAGTTTTTAAAGTAACAAAAAAATGACTTGAGATAGAGGAATTTTGAATAATTTTCATATAGCATGATAATCCACTTAACTCTTCAGTTAATTATCCCAATTATAATAAGCAATTTATTATTACTATAAATAATAATAATTTGCTATTCAGACTTCATTAAGTTTCATGGCTAAGTTGTTCTTCCTAAACCTTTCAACTTTTAACGGAAGCTTTTAGCGAAATATCTGTTCCTCAATTTAAAGAAACATTGTTATTTTTATTTTATAATATTTAAAAAGTCCAGAGGCGTATTTTTCCTCTAAATTTTTCAGTTATTCATGAAAGCGTTTAGTATACTATATTTGTCTTTTATCCAACAAATGTTAAAAAGTATGAAATTTAATTTTTCCCCTTTTTCTTTCATTTGATATTCAAAGTAATTACCGACTGGTTAAAAGTGTCCGGCACTAAAAGCTGGAAGCGATTTAACAAGATCTTAAGAATTTTCATTTTTCCCGAATTAAAATTCCTTGTAATCGCGAAAAATAAATACTTGAAATTTGCTCGGCTAAGATGGCGGAAGTTCACTCTCACCCATAGACGGCAAACATTAAAAACTTCCTCGAGCGGCAACCTTCAAAAGAATCTATTCCATAATTTATATTTTCCTTCTTATCTATTGAACATTTAAAATAATGAAAAGTAAATTTTCCTCTTTTTCTTCTTTTCGAACTATGACGAACTTAAACCTTTCATCGAAACTGTAGAAAATTAATTGAATAAAGAACGCTTCTCCCTCCCCATTTTTGTTATTCTTGCAACTTTGTTTAATTTAAATCTAATTAGGCAGGAGGCTCGAACGATTGGTTTCCCCCCCAATACTTCCCTTTAAAAGCTTCGCATTTAGTGTTTTTTTTTCCTACTCCGATTCCAAAGTTTTCCCCACAGCTGCGCTCCGTATTTGAATTGCCAGTCACATAGTTTGTTGGAGTAGAGAAAATTTTTTCCTTTAGTTTCCCTGTTTGGCGGCCTATGTTTACTCGCCTATCTGGAAAAAAGGAGAGAGAAAAAAATACAAGATAATCGTTTTTGAGATACGTGACAACGCGAAGTTCGAGGATTCAAGACGGATACGGGCGTAAATTTGATATAAAGCGAGAATGAAATTTTGTTTTGTGGGTGAGGATTTAGCTATACTTCAAAAAAAAAAGGAAGTTCAATGGATTAGGAGAGGTGTATAATGCATCTGCCTCTAATGTTGTACATTTGGAAATGGAAAAATTGCTAACAATACGTAAAATAAGCATTATTTTTCAAAAAATAAGTGCGGTTTCTCATACAAAAATTTCCTGCAATTATTGAAAAAATGCAATTTTTCATACAATAATTTCCTGCAATTATTAAAAGAATGCAATTTTTCTTACAATAATTTCCTGCAATTATTAAAAAAAAATGCAATTTCTCATACGATAATTTCCTGCAATTATTAAAAAAATGCAATTTTTCATACAATAATTTCCTGCAATTATTAAAAAAATGCAATTATTAAACAATTGCAATTTTTCATACAATAATTTCCTGCAAGTATAATTATTCAACTGTAAGCGAATGTTCGTACCTTAAAGCAACTGGAAATGGGACAAATTTACAAATTATAAGTAATATCTAAAATCTGCAGTAGTTTAGAAATTTCAAAATTCCTTATGGTTATTATTGTGGTTTTGGGGGAAATATTTATTTATTTATTTTTAAATTTAGAGTATGTTCCTAAAATATTACTCATTTCGTGCACACAATTGCACGTCACAGTAAATAATATCCACTTACGTGCAATTAAATCGCTTAACATTGAATATCATTATTGAATCATAAAAGTATCGATGCTCTTTTTCAATGACATTGATATTTGATAGTAATATCGATAGTATTGTGACAATTATAATATTTTGTATAGAATAATATGATAGGGTAAATGCATACATTCCATTGAACTGTATTTTGTTTACATTTTGTACTTCGTTTCATGGCAGTTTTTGTCGCTTTTCCAAATAAGCAGAATTCGACTGTCAAATACGACTTTTTGACATTGACTCACAAAGAGTCAACTGATTTTAAAAACGACGCTTATGACTCAAATGTTAAACTATCAAAAAATTAATATTTTTCTTTTGCATTTCTCCCATTTCTAAGTTAAATTTAGTTTCTGTTTAAATACTCAGTATGATTAATTCAGGTTTATCCTAGCAATAGTAATATAAATTTAACTGTCTTTGTTTAAACTATTTCTTTTTCCAACAGCAGTTATTGACAAGTATGTGTAATTTCCGAAAAGCTAGCAAATAAAGCTTTCTAAAGAGCAAATCAATATCTGTAATATAATAACTATCGTGAACAATTAGTTAAAAAGCATGAGCTATAATACTTAATTACGAATCACTCTTACGTCATGACGACGGGTTTCTTGGAGTTTCGCCGTGCCCAACTGTCTACAACGCCCTCTAGCAATACTAAAGGGAAACAGTTGATTGATACAGTAGATGTGAATAGTTGATACTATACGGTACATTATGTAGAGTCTCTTATATTTTTATTTACTACAATACGATTATATTTGCCCCATGAATGAATGAATCATAATTATTTATGATTTATTACTATAAAGTTAAGTTTTTTATGCTGCATTTAAATCAATATTATTGATTTAAGATTGGATTGCGTGAATTTGTTTTTCCTATTTTGCATTTATGCTGATACAAAATTTTCGAATCAATCCCAAATCATTTAATTTACATTTTAGTTCTATAATACGTAAAAAGTGTCTGTCATATTTTTATTTACTGTTATTAATTTCAATCCATCCCATAATT
This sequence comes from Parasteatoda tepidariorum, assembly GCF_043381705.1. Lineage (NCBI taxonomy): Eukaryota > Metazoa > Arthropoda > Arachnida > Araneae > Theridiidae > Parasteatoda > Parasteatoda tepidariorum. The sequence goes on along the minus strand of NC_092206.1, from coordinate 29,973,641 downwards.
AATTCTACTGTAAACAGAAGAAAAAAATCTACATTAATAACGTTTTTCGCAATTTGTTTTTTAGTTTGGAAGCAGTACTGGTACTTGACATTCATACAAATGTGTATTTTATTCCACATTGAAATAAATTTAAGAACAGGAAAGAATGGCGATTAATTAAAATACTTAAAAAAAAAATCGTAATTTAGTTAGTAAAAGTATTTTTGTCTTCATGTACAAACGACATCCATATCGAATCTACATCTAACCATTTCATAGAACTCAAATAAAACAAATGACCCAACGATTATATAGAACTTCATAAATTCAGTAAAAAATAATAAAAGAAAACGATAAACATATCAATTCATCAAACTGATAGTCTTTCTGCCTCAGCGTGGTGCTTAAACCGTTTGGGGCAAATTGTTGCCATTTCGACACACATCAATTATAATAAAATGAAATTTGAAAAAAGGAGAAAAAAAACATTTTTTTTTATATGCTTTTGCATTAAAATAAAATAAATTTCTCTGTGCTAAAAAAATGCATCAAAATTTAGTTCTGATATTGAAAAGTATCGATACTTAATTTAATTGTTATTTAGGATATCGATTTTAATACTTCATGTTAAGTAGGGGAGAGTGGGGTCAATTGTAACAGGGTACGATTGTAACAGAGCAAAAATTTCGAGTGTCGGGTTCTAGATTTGGTTCCTAGGTGGCGCACAAGGTGTATTTAATAAATCTACATGTACACCCCTGCTGGCAACCATTTTTATGTACTTTTGAAAGAGTTACATCACAAAAGATATTTTCACGCTACGTAAGTACTTTTTTTGGTATTAGAATATTATATTGTAACAAAGTAATTTTGTTTAAACAAATAAAAATTATTAACCGAATATGTAAGTGGACACCTTAATATTAATAATATCAAAAAAAAAAAAGATTAGTTTTGCTAATTAACTAGCATTGTTTTTAACAAATGAAGCTGAAATGGCGTCTTGGGGACAATTGTAACAATAAGTAAAGGGACGATTGTAACAGCTGAAAATAAATAATCTTATGTTTACAAACCATTACTTAACTCTTTAAGAACCACCAATAGTTTCCTATATCATTTATATTATGTTGCATGTGCATTATTTTATTTGTCACCTTTCACAGCATAAATTAAAATTTTTAACCCCTTAAAGTTAAAAGTTTAACCCTTTAGGTCTCTGCTCATTATTATTTTTACTCCTAAAATATCACTACTATTTTGATCAATAAAAAAATATATCACAACTATGATAATATGTATAATTAACTATGTTTTAGTTGAATTTATGAACTGTTACAATTGACCCCGTAAGTGGGGACAATTGTAACAAGTGCACGACTGTCAAAAATTGTTAATAACTAATATAATAACATTTAAAATTAGGTATTTAATTTTTTTTCTAGTAGAGGATAGTCTACTTTACTCGTCTGTCGTACTTTCCTGATAACCACATGGATTTTTTGTTAGTTAAAAATAGTTAAGTAAAAAATGTTACAATTGACCCCACTCTCCCCTATCGTTTTTTCTTCTTTCGTGAAACCAAATAGGTAAAGCATTAAAAATTGAATTGCGAAGCATTTTGTTTTTATTCTTTCGACTAATTTCGTTCTTACGATTAAGTCATGTTATTAGTCATATAAAGTTTCATAATGTTATGTGTTGTGGTGAAATAATGATAGAACTTAGTTAGCGTGCCTTCATTATCACGTTGAATTCTACGTTAATTTTACATGGCTTGCCCGTCTGGCCAAACGGTAAATAACTACTAACTAAATTTGCAAATTTGACAGATTTTGCTAGTTATTAAAAGGTTTAGCATGACATATTTGCAAAAAGTAGTGAATTATATAAGCCTACGAAATGTTTAGAAATTGTGGTGGATGAAAATCTACTAAATTGAATTTATTAAACCAAGTCACAATTAATAAACTACCGTTTGAAAATATTTATTCGATGTCCGGAGCAAGTTGGCATCGCTGTGTATATAAATAAAACTATTTTTGTGTATTCTATATTGCATCGATTTCTTCAAACCATTTTAGTAACAATAATAGTATAAAAAGATTAAAAATTTACTTGAATTATGTGTTTCTAATAATCTTGGCTTCGCCGGTCACCGGTGACCCCCGTGGCATTCAACGTGTTAAGTAAATACAAGTTTCTCGTTTCTAGTAATCTGTCTTACTTTTTAGTTTCTCTTTCTTCTCTCTTTCTGTTTTTACACCAGCTTTAGTATGCCACACCGTTTCATTTTGTTCTTTGGGTGAATAATATCCCTTAAAAATGACACTTCTGGTTGCTGTGATTTTTCTCTACATTCTAATCAAGCAAATATAACGCAAAAAAGTAATAAATGTTTCAGTTTAAAAAATTGAGCTGTTCTTGTAGTAACTTAACTCCCTTTACAACAACCCCGGCAGAAGCATGAAACATTCGTAAGAAAATTTAAAGATAAATAAGTGACTGGGATTTTTTTCTGTAGAATGTAAAAAAAAATGATTCGTGTTTTCTCTGAACAATAAATAAAAGTAATGCCAATGTAGAAGTAAGTTAAATATTTTGAAAGAACTACAAGAATACAGAAACTTTTCCCGTTGTAAAAATTATTCATTTGCGATATTTTCTTTTTGAAAAAAAAACATTTTCTTCTGAATTTTTCTGTTTCATTCAAAAGTTAAGCTGCAAAGATTCGTTGCTATTTTTATAACAACCTTCCTTTTTACATTTCCTATTTTTATTTTATCTTTAATGCAAACGGAAGATTATCTCCATTGTATTCAACATAAAGAATTGCTTCCTGTCCGTAAACATTTTCGAAAAAATTGCATTTTATGAACCTTCCGTTCATAATTAATATTTTTTTTAAGAATATTTAAATTTTTTCATCTGAAGTTGGAGAAAGGCAGGCTAATAACAAAACGTTTCAAAAATCCGTATCGCTATTGTGATCTTTGAGCTTTGAAATCGAGTGCAGCTTGGAAGGGATTAGAGATTTTAATTAAAATTTTAATTAGCGTCTGCAATGAAGGCCGCGGCTAAGCAGTTATAAGTCCCATACCCCCCTGTCTGCTGAAACCCCCTCTCCCGAGCTTTAACTTTTAGTTTCGGGATAATTGGGAACTTTGAAGAGGTTATTCAAATCACCGCTTCTCACTCGTTCGATTTCGGGAAAATTAAAAATCTGGATTCTTTCCCATTCGTTTCAATTAAGGCTATGCTTGATCTTAATTTGAACGAAAGGATTTTAAAAAAAAATTATCTTGAACTCATAGCTATTGTTAGAAGAGCAGAGCAAATTTAAAAAACGATGAGCAAGTCTTGAAAGAGAATTTTATTCAGACATTTTCTTATTTCGGTTCATAGAAATAAAAAAAAAAGTATTCAGAATTTTTTTTTTCGAAGAACCCCGTTAATCTCTGAAATTAGAGATTTCATTGCGAAGTGTAGAGAATATTAAAAGTTTTAAAATGAGCAGAATTTTTATTAAAGATGCATGGTATTTCCTAATTACTTCTTTTAAAATATTTTCTTATTTCAGAAAATGAAGTATAAAAGCAATGCACAACAGGTATAGCAAATAAAATTTTTAGCTAAGAAGGAGCGAAAACCGTTATTAAAATCTGACGAATCACGATTTGGCAATTTACGCGAATGTTGTCCTTTTTTTAGGATTTAGATAATTTATAAAAAAAATCTAACGATGTTATGATATATTATGATTATAAGAAATACCGTAAAATTTCAGATTGCCAGCTCTCCATTTACGACCAAATATTCAGGATTGGCGAGCAAGTTTCGTCTTGTAAAATGTCGTGTTTCAAATCAAACTGTCATTCTCTTTTTTCACAGCTAACGTTTACGTACAAAATCTAGAAAAAATATCAGGACGACACCAGGGTGGTGGAGTCAGGCGTAGAGTCAGAATCGGAGTTAGGTAGATTTCTGCTTGAAAGAAGTCTGAGTCATAGAGTCGTTAAAAACTTTGACTCCAGTTTTTGTTTGACAGTTTAAATTTGAAATGAAATTAAAATAAACTGAAAGAAAAAGTAAAAAAACTGAGTTATTATTTTTATTTATGGGCTGTATACATTAATAAACATTTATATTCTGTTGCGAGTTAAGAAAAAACCATTATCCCTATGCAGAGAGCCTGTTTGCATGTAAGTGCACGCCAAATAAATGCCAAGCTTCCTGCGCGAACATATATTGACTTTTAAAACTACGTTGCACAGCCATTATTTTGCTTGCCTTCATAAATTGTGTGAAATGAGAGAAACAAAACTTATTTCAGAAAAAGTATTGTTTTGTTTTTCGTAAAATTATAGAGTAAATTTAATTTTTTTCAAAGAATTTATTGATATTTTTCTAAAAATGAATCAGAAAGTGTAGTTAAAATAAATAAAAATTGATATTCGTTGCACACCAAACATTTGCAAGCAAACAATTGTTAAAAATTACTATTTACGCTTTATAAATTTGAATTCTTTGTCGGAAAATATTTCGCTGTAAGAAAAAGGAAACAATTTGGACTGAGAAATCTATCATAAAAGCATTTAAGAAAAGAATTTTATTTTACATCTATTATTAATAAATCTCTTATTAAATTTATGAACATTTATTACTCACATTCTTAAATTTGAATTATATTACAATGATGAATTTTAAATTATAATAAAATAGTAATTATGGATAATAATACATATCATATATTAAACGTTTTCAATCTTTAGTCAAATGTATCAGACATGGTGCAAAACAAAACACTTTTTTTTTAAATTGACAATAAAAATTTAACTTACCGATTAATATTCCAGATCATTTAAATCATTTAACTCAGAACTATTTGCAGTATTATCCCCAGTCCAGACATTTTCTATAAGAACGTCCATTTGAAAAAATTCTTCTATTTTTATGACATGATCGATGGCATTTTTCCGATTCTCGGCCACAATGCGATCTAAACCTTCTTGGGCTAATATTCGTATGTCAGAAAATTTGAGGTTTTATTTTCCCCCGCAAACGTATCCTTTTACCTGACTCTATCATTCCTATAGGATTGAGTTCGCTGTGATATGGTGGTTAGAATAATAGGGTTATATTTTTTTGCGATTTCATCAACTTTCTAATTGTTGTAACTTAATAATTCTCCTCAACTTAATAATTCTCCTTAACTTTTTACAAGAGTTCGATTTTAAACTTATCCGCAGTCCTATCCATATTTTTGTTACTAAGCCATTCTTGAATATTTTTGCTTATTCCAAGACTTAGAAAAATTTTTCTTTCAGCTGAACGTTGTCCATAACGATGATGCTTTCGGTTCAAGTTCTGGCATAATAATAATTTCAAATTACTTCTCAAAATGATCTCCATTCGTTTATTTTTTCATGATAATCTCCAGTTTTCTTACAGACACAAGCTCCTCCAGCCATTTGAACGAATCTTTCGCTTCAGCCAATGTGGCTTATAATAATAAGCTTTTCTTTCCCACTGGATGCTTTTCTACGCAGGCTCTTGAAGAAATAGAGAAATTTGATCGCTCTTGCAAGACACCTCATTTAGAACTCATAAGAATCTATCCTGAAAAGATAAAAAAAATTAGCCTTAACAGTAACTACTCTTCTACTCAAGTAAATGTGGAAAAACTATTCTCAGCTCTGAAGTTTATCAAATTGGATCTTTGGTCCTCTATCAAAGAAGATCTACTGTTTCTCAGAAATTTTAGTGCCAGGTTTTCCTTTTCATAATAAATGCTAAATACTATAAATGATCTGCAATGTAAAAAAGCATTTTCTGTAGCATCTATTACTTTTATATTTAAAAAAAATATAAGCTGTAATGTTTGTGAGGTTGTCAAAGTTCGTAAGTTCAGGATACCAGGAGTCGGTAATTTTCCCTACCGACTCCACAGCCCATGGACGTAACTTAGGCAAACATTTGAGTCCGTAGAGCTCGGAATTCGCTAGAATGATTTATTCAGAATTTTATCTCTCCTTTTATTAATTTTGACCTTGACAAATGATATTTTAAGGGTTGTTTATACGATCCAACTTCTTGAAGTCGTGGAATTTCTCTGTCCAAGAAATTGGATGATTCGGTTACTCTACCCAAGTTTTTGAATGTCACTAATTGGTCGGATGAAAAACAAGCCCATGCGCGTTCAAAACTATAAAAATCAAAATAACACTAATGGATACAAACAGATTAGTTTATTCAGATTAAAATATATTAATTTATGTAGAAGACTGGCAGAAAAATGAAATGATCATATACCCGCCCGCTGACGTCTTAAAAATTTAGAATCTGATACGTTATGGATGGAAGAAATTGGTTGGAAAATAAAACGTAAAGCATGTTCTATCATCCAAGGGCTTGGAACAAGAACTTGGATGATCGCTTACAGGATCCAGGCAAAACAAGTTTATATCAATTTTAACCAAACTTGTTCCAAGAATTTCGTATAAACAGGCCTAAATGCCAAAAACCAGAGGTATACAAACTTAAAGTGTCAAAAGTATGGAAAATTTTCTGATATTCTTCTTCTTTTAATGACTTTTAATGCTATGTGGATGATATTGGAATTATTAAAACCCTATGGAAACCTTATTTTAACTAATTATTGTATTTACTTTTTGTATAAAACATGATCCAAATTTTCTACACCTTTTAATGATTTTGGTCACCAAAAAGTTCTTCACACTAAATTTGTTAACATGTTGAAAAAATTCATTTTTCGTGAAGATTGTGGCAAGCAAAATAATTAGTCAGACCAGTACCAGCGAACTGAAATTTCATGCCCTGGACTAAGAAACACCTGGCTTCATCAAATTTGCTTATATCATTGCCATTCTTGCTTTCATCAGTAGTGTTTGTTCATCGCCTAAATATTAATTTGTGCTTCCTGATGTCTATAATTTACTGATTTCAATTTCGACAAAGATAAAAACACTTTATTTATACTTATATTTTCACTTCAGCAGTGATTACACTATTCCATAATATGCTATAAATTATTTTACCCTCACTTAAGGGGCTTAAAAAGCATAAAATATTTTAATTCTACATTTTAAAATATTTTGCTAAATATTGAATTTCGAGTTACACTTAGTTTCATTTCAGAGTTCAAATGTTTTTTATTTTCACGATTTAATGATATAGTGTTTAAATTGTCAAGCTCACCAATTGCTTGTATAATTATTAATTTCCGAAACGAAATTTCGATGTTTAATTTAGAATCCGTGAGATAAAAAAGGACGAAGTATGAAAGTGGTAACTCTAAATTTATTTCTCATGCTGCAGAAATAACTAAAAATATTTCTATCCTTTTTAATTGAATACTTTTACTTGTTATTTGAATAAAATTGCGAGTTCAGAGAGTTTAAGAATTATTTTATAATCTTACTTTTTCTGAATTGAAGCCGTTTTTAAAATTTAGTTTCCGAGAAAATTATTTTCATAACCAATTTTCAGCATGGGAAAAAGGGGAAAAAACGTTTTTCTAGAATTTTCCGTTTCAGCAAATATTTTTCGGTTCTTCGCCAAAGTGTCTGTTTAATTACAGTATTTTTCTTCCAATAATTTTATGCTGGGAAAACTAACCGACACCAGCTGCTCAATTTCTCGAAAGAAAGAAAAAAACTTGGAAATTTCATGTTTCTTAGCAATTTTAATTTCTTAAAACGAATATTTCTCTTAGCCAAACAAGTACTGCATTTTATTACAAAATCTATTCAATATGGTTTTATTGATTTGAGAAAAACTTCACTAGATATTTGCAGATAGAATAAGCCAATAAACAGATATTTTCAAGAGTATAAGAATATCAAACTTTAAAATACTTGATATATCTACTACATATCCCCTTGAGACCCATGATGGCAAAAAATCCGATTATTTTCTCTGAAGTATATAGCTTAAAAGAAAATGAGTAATTGGGATAAAAAAAAGTTCTTCAATTAAGTAAATTTAATTATTATTTTTAGTTTATGAAACAATTTAAAAAAATTATTTTTAGCCTTTTTACAGATTAATTTTATATGTTTATAGTGTATTTTTTCACATTTTGGTTATGAAGCAAAATCAACTAGATTTATATAATTAAAAAGATATTTATTTTTCAGAAAACTGGCCAAAGCCACAAACTTTTACCTTTTTTTATTCATGGTAATTATGAATTCGAATCAACTAAGGATTATATTTTAGTCTGGGCCCGCTCTAAGCATCCGTCACCTCGCCAAATGGGATAAAATCGTCAACTCGGCGAGAAAAATTGTGTATAGGGGAGAGTATTGGCGAATAGTTTTTCCTACCGAAAAGAAATATATATTTCCCTCAATCCTGAAGAAAAAAATTAAAAATTTTAAAAAATAATACTTTTTTTTAACAAATCCTGTATGCGTTTGTTAGATGCGTCAAGTATCCAATTAGGATTATGAAGAAACCAGATAATGTAAGCAATACGAGAAAGTACGTAAGCATGTGGCAAACTACGGAAAATACAGAATAATACGTTCGTTACCGAATCACGCGATATGGCGTGGCAAAATTCTTTCTTACAGTTTATGTCAATAACATAGATTAAGTAGTAGCAAGATGCATATTATTATCCAATTATTTCAGAAAATATGTTTTTTCATGGCAATAACATATCAATAACATGATAACAACATAATGTTGCTTCAGATTTATCCATATATAGTCCCGCCCTTATATAGCTCTAGACTCAAAAATTGACCCCTACCTATTCCTATTTCTTTTCCCATTCAGTGCTCAATTACTCATCCTCAACTGCAAATTGTCTCTTTATTTTAATTTGCGTTTTATAAAATAATTCAATTCATAGTAAATTTGTATTTTTATTTTGAAGATTTTTTTCACGAAAAAATCAATAGTAAAGTACTTTAAAGTTTTGCCTATGACTAAGAATTTCGAAAATTAGTTAATACTTTTGATATTTGGGGTTACATTTTGTTACGTTATTTGGGGTTATATTTAGTTATATTTTTACGTAGTTTTATATAACTACATAAGTTATATTTTTACGTAGAGAATCTCTTTGCATACAGGTTGTAAAATATTATTTGTTAAGTTATATAAATGAAAAATTACCAGAACAGAAAAAAAGTGCTTAACAACCCGGTGATTCGTTCATTTTGGATTATTTTCTGATTCAATAAACTCAACCGAATTTTATTATTCATTTATTTATGACATATTTTTTTAAACAGTGCTTTAAAATTTCACATTGATTACCCATTTACGATTAATTACCATTACCATAGCAAAATTATTTTTATTTCTGGAAACATATTGGAATTAATTCTCCACCACGATTTTTTATTCGAACAAAATTTAAAAAGTTTTAAGTGTTTCCATTCAAAAGTTTTTCGAAAATAAAAATTTAAATCAATGTCATGACTTAAAAATTACAAGAAATTTTTAGCAAAAGTCTTTTTTGTTGTTTCTAAATGTGGTATATACCCTGTAAAAAAATTTGGTTTATAGTTGTCACTATTTTTGGTGTTTGGGTAAACTATGATTGTTTTATTTATTTTTTACACATTTTTTATTTATTTTGTCTTTGTTCATTTATTCGTGCATTTTTTGTTTGTTTATTCATGCACATTCGAATCAATTTATGACTTCATTACAAAAACATTTCATTTAAAAAAAAAAAACAAGCACATTTTTAGTAATAATATGTTTGAACTAATTCTTTCAAGCAATTGTTATTATGTCAATATTGTATAATTTTTGAACGATAACTGTTCCTAGAATTAAAAGATGTATACCACAAAAAATGGCGACAACTGCACAATGTAGATGTTGGCTGGTCTTATCGTGATCCAGTTTTAAAAGAAAATATAAAAATAATTGTATATAAATACGCTGATTCCAGACCTTCGAAATAGTATTATTTTCATTTCCAAAAAAAGAAAGGAAAAAAAGGAAAGAAAAATACTGTTCCAAAGGAGTAAATTAATGAAAACTTCGAAGAAAAAAAACTTTTTTTTTTATGCTTTGAACATATCAAACGAGCCGCAATCACTACTCATTATCAAGTGTTAAAAGCTTTAAAGATTTCGATCAGATACAATTCTAAAAAAGCTAAACGATCAGCTGTTGACAGAAACTAGCTGTTTACAAATAGTTTTTTTTCCTCTGCTTAGTAGGGTTTTTTTTACAAAATTTTCAATGAAACTAAACTTATTTTGATAGCTCTATCTTTCTTGTGTTATCATTTTTGATCCAATAAGATTGATCCAATAATTAGATTTTTTTAACAATTCAGAAGCCCATCGTTAAAATCTTCTGAAGTATTCGAAAAGCATCATTCCATAGGAAAATATGGAAAAATTTAGCTGGCATAGTTACTTTAAGCTATTAGTTGAGAGTAAAATGCACTAAATTTCTTCAAAAATTTGAGTAAACTCCGTTAAGCATTACATTTAGAAAATAATTGTTTTTAATAAAACAACTAAAGCGACGTTTGTAAAGAGAAACGTGACTATCTTTTCTTAATTTCTTCCGAATACCTGAAACATCCTATTGGAAAAATGACATACTAAGACAATGTTCGACAAGAGCAGTTAAAAAATGCTATAAAATTTTCGCCATTTTCAAAAAACTGAAAGAATTATTAGAAACCGTTGTTGAACAGCCGATCCAATTTTATGGGTTTACGACTACTAATGTTCTACTCCGTTGCCTTGTAATTTTGAACCCAATCCAGAAGACAAGGGAACTCCTGGATCGAGTATTGGGAGATATTTTGCCTTCGTGGAGAACTTGCTGATGCTAACTCGCATTTGCTTCACGGCATTCTAACCCATGATCCGTCTACCACTGAGGATATTTTACGTCAGCACTGTGGTCGGTGCAAGCCGGATGCGGAATTCGTATCGATTGGGATTCGAACCCGGTTTGCATCATTGAAAAGCGAACTCTCTATTCTCTGATCCATCGCGGTTCAGAAGTATATTTTGTCGAAAGCCTCCTTTGTCATTACTTCTGGCCAAATTCAAATAGCTTTAAACAAATACTATTGGCACTATATTAAGTGTAGAGTTATGGACGGCTCCATCATGATTTTGGCTAGCCCTACTATATACTATTGGCACTATATTAAACCTATTAAGTTTTGACTCATTAGCGGCTCTAAATTATTTGTTACTATTTTAATTATTATTATGTCATTATGACCCTGTTATTTGTTTTAAAAAAATTTGAAATTTTGGATGTATTATAAGTATTTTTGCCTAATTTACGATTGATTATTAGAATAAATTAAATACACCAGCAGGATAATGCAATAATGCATTTATCAACAAAAAAAGAAAGAAAAGAAAGTGATTTTAGTGTTTAACCAAAATTATGAAAAATCACCAATCCATAACTTACATCTCAATTCCACTAAGAGTTTGTTAAGAGCCCTTGTGCTATGTTACTATATTTAATTATAATCTAAAAAGGGGGTTTAAAAACCCAATAGCCTAAAAATTTAACCAATAGTCACTGGAGTAGTTTGAAAGATTGCGATGTCCGAACCTGCATTCGAATACTAATTTTTAAAAAAAATGGCTAATACATCGTTTAGTCCATGAGTGAATATATCTAGAATTCAAGTAATGTTAATTTTGTATAACTACTCTGAAAATGTAAATATTGTTCTAACTATTTGTTTTTAGTCTCGTAAAAGTAATTTAATATTATATTTACTCATGAATAAAGACAAAGGGAAAACTTTTAAGCTCATCCTTTCGTCCAGCAATGTATTTATTTAACTTACGTTCCTACTTCTGGAAGACATTTGCAGAAGAAGATTTAAGACTGCTTATCAATGATTCAAAATGTGTTCAAGACATGCAAGGAAACAAATAGCTCTCTACAAATTTCCAGCACATTTATCGGTCTCGCAACTGGTTAACGTCCGAAAGGAGCTAACATTTCCCCTCTAGATATATCTAAAACCATAGGGCAACAAAACAACTCACCTCGGCTTCTTTAATTCTCTTATGCATATTAATCGTTACAGCTAATCGTAACAGGCGGAAGTTGCATGTAACTCTCCGCCGAGGAAACCTCAGCCGCAATTCTTTCCTTAATTACGGCATAGGCAGGGTCTTATCAGTTGAAAGTGGGGGCGAAATAGAGTTCGGAGCGTAGTTAAAACGGAAGCTCGTTTGATTAGGAAGTTCGACGATATTTAACAAAAGAGTGTTGCCTCCGTTATGAATTTATTGCAGTTATGAGATTTTTTGGATAACAGAAGCGGGTTCGGTGTTTACTCTTTCCCCTAACATGTTAACTTTTGATTTATTGTTCTGGTTGGCTTTTTTTTTCAAGCGAGAATTTACATTGTCTTGATTAGTTTGGGGAACTTAGAAAAAAGTTTTAAATGCTTAATTTATGTTGGTACACATTCGGCGGTAAGTAGTTAATTAATTTTGGATATTTTTTTTCCTTTTTATTGTTACTACTAACATTGATCAAAAATTTTAAATTTTAACATACTACTCGAAAACTGAAAGTGGATATTTTTCAAATCCGCCATTTTTTTTTTCCAAAATCCGCCATTTTTTTATTATTAGCTGTGATTTTATAAGCAAATAAAAAAAAATTTCAATTTCAACTAGGCATTGTTGTTATTGTAATTGCATTAAAAAATAAACTTAGCAGATTAAACCTTAAATTTCGCTTATTGGTATCGAGCTCCATCAAGTTCAAGTTTAATCAGTTGTAAAACAATTAAGAATTTTTTAAAGTTTATACTCCTATTTACCAATGTATAACTTCTTTATATGAGTGCTATGTTTGCATTCACGCACAAATTAAACAGAATGTTTTAAGTGTAACGTTTAGAGCATAGTTCAAAGCATGTAAGGAAATCTGAAAATAATTGTATGCTTCATTGAAACACGTTTAGACCTGAAGTAAAAGCGTAAAAATTCGAATTCACGTCTACTAGAATTGTACAGTGCTAAAGAAATGGACCACCCTGAATAACTTTTTATCCAATTATAGAATTTTTACGTTCGAAGTCGTTCTTTTAAAATTCGATTTCGCAGAACTATTCGACCGATTTCTCTCAAATTTTTTATTTCACCATGTAAAATTACATTCTTTAACGGAATGTAAAAAAATTGCATTCCTTATAATTCAAAAACTGTTTTCAATTGCTATTAATTAAATAATAAAAAATATTTGCCATAAGTTATTATTCGAATGGAATTATCTTTGAATAAACGAATTTTATAATTGTAAGCAAAAATTTTTAAATTCGTTTAAAAAAATTCTCGAGGCATGATGAACTACGAAAAAAGTAAAATTTACACTAAGGAACCCAAACTTTGACCCATTTCCTGACCAAACTTTTGTGACCATATTTCCCAGATTGCGGCTTTCCCTTATATTTCGGTAATTAGAAATCCAAATCCGTCGAAAAAAGGGTATCTTTATTCCCAGAAAGTACGTTTTTGTGTCTGATTTTGAAACTTATAATAACATCTACCCAAATTAATTCATAAATTAAAATTACAAATAATTAATAAATTAATGAATCACAAATAATAAATTAATTCATAAAGCATATTAGAGGTCATCCCCTAAAATCATTATGATCGAGTCCCTAGAACGTGAAGATTTGATCATTAGATCAAAAGTTATTCAGGGTGGTCCGTTTAATTTTTGTACATATTTTTGTAATAATAACGACATAAATCGTTTTATTCCGTTGTCACAATAACTAAGCAGAAGAGAACCACAAATGGAAATCTATACAGTGATTTGTTTTTCAATCGAAAAGCAAAACTCATGATGAACGATAATATTTAAAGATCTGTAAATAATACGCACAGAAATAACTTTTTATGTCAACCAAACGAAACTTCCCCTGGTTCACTTTGGGTCACGGCGCATATTGTTTGAAAACTGAAATAATTAATGAGAAGCACTGCTTTTTTTTAGTTTTTTGAGTTTAGTTGGAAGTAATGTGTTTTTTAACTGATTTCATTTCAATGCTTGCATTTTTAATAATTAAGAGGTTTTTTTTTTCCTTGGGGTCAATTAAATTACCTACTGTAGGGATTCCCAACAGCGTACGAAATTGGGGTCGTTAAGCCTTCTCCGAGATTGGTTAGTTCTCAATAACTAAATATTTAATCTGGTTTTATGTTCAAGTTCATAACACTGTAACGGGGAAGTGTAGATATAGTTAAGCAATACTTCTTATAAGGTTAATTCAATAATTTTTCAAGGTGATGTTTCTTTAAAATGTGGATTTATAATTCACAAATAATAATAATCAGAAACTTAAAGAAAAATTTAACAATTTTATTTTTGATCTCCAGAGAGCACATCCGTGTGGTCCAGTGACAGAACGGGAATAACTATTTAAATTTAAAAAAGGAAATAAAAGTTGAGTACGCATTGCTGGTGATTTAAATCATTTACAAAATCCTCCACACTCCTTAAGTAGAGAATTCTCAATACTGCGTCTATCTATTCCACTATTAGAGAATTTTATTCCAATTTCTATCCAAGTCTTGATAAAAAAATTTATATGGTATTAAGTAGTTTTTGCTCTGCAATGTAGTTATTTATTCACAGTAAGTTCAAGATAATATTTTATTCATAATAATAATTTAACTGAGAATGGTTTCTTGTTTTGCAATATCAGTTTGTAAACAAAATTATCCGTTATTGATATAGAGTTCCTTTGGTAGTGAAGATGTCTAAGCTGACGTCACTTCACTTTCCTGCCTTCAAATAAAATTTTAGTACCATTTTAAAAATGAAATTTTACTCAAAATGAGTGAAAGTTGGCAACTATGTAACAGTCAAGTAATATAGTTCAGCAAGTGTCTTGAACATCTCTCCTCAATTAACAGCACTTATTTATCAATTTTTGATGATACCCGCAGAATATTTACAATTGGGTACTTGCAACTCGAAAAGAAGTCAAGTATTTATGCCTAACCACATGAGTTATCGGATTTAATTGGATATATAAGCAACATCACACTTGTGTTGAACCTGATTGGTTTCTGAATCGACACATGCCCCGATACCACCTACAATGACGTCACTTGCAGGTATCCAATTATCAAAAGTCTTGTTGCACATCATAAGGTATAATTCGGCCCCTGGGATCAATACTATTTATTAGAATCTCGAGAATAATCAAAGTAATAATTTATTATAAGTTGTTATTATTAATTATCCCGTGATTATATTTTATAGATCCATTATCTCTTACTTGACGATTTTATTATTTTTTTTAATAATCTTTCTTATTAAAAAAATTACTTTTTGTCGTGTTTTACGTGTTAGATCTTATTTTAAAATGAATATGTAGGTTATATTAATTAAAAAATGATGTCCCGATAAAAACAAATTGTATCCATAACCTACATAACAATTCAGATTTTCTGCCTTAATTATTTTTAAACATTACAATGTATTATGATGAGCAGTAAAACCAAGGAAACGTCTATAACTTTCCCAACGCCCAAAATCTTTTATTCTTAAACAAAAGCTTACTTTTTTGCAAATAATAGCTTTCATTTCCTTTTTTCATTTGTTATATGATAAAGGGTAAACATTTCCAGGAAAAGGTAAGGTTGAGGGGGGGGGTTAGCTTTTGTTAAACTTTGAAGTTTGGGGCGATAGTAGATGCGTTGGTAACTAAACATCATTAAGAAAGCAATATCTTTTAATGAACCATAAAAATCTACCGTAAAGCTTCCCACCTCATCTTAAAACAACTAAATAAAGTGTGCAAAAATAAATATATCCCCCAACTTTTCCTTTAGTTTATCACATTAACTTTAACAAAAAGCAAACAGTTACTTTTTCAGTAAAATGTTTTACTTTTATGGCCCTTAAAAATATTGTTCTTCTTTTAATAGTTTTATTTAAAAAACGGCCATTAAGCTTTTTTTTTCACTTTTTCAGGGCTAATAGTGTTCTTAAAGTTTAAAAACGAAATTTTAAAAAAAACTTTATTTCTATTTTATTTTCTGAAAAATTGGATATCATGTCCCAAATTTTTAATAATGCTCAAACTATTTTTTTTTTTTTTTTACCTTTTTAAACTTTTTTTTCTATAGCGTAAAATGACCAGAAATGTGTTGCGTTACATTTTGTATTATTAATTAGTTCTATTTCCCTCCTTAAAAACTAAAATAAAACTATCTTATAGTTCTAATCTAGAAGAAAAAATAGTTTTTTTAATTACAAAATATTAAAAAATTTTTATTTAAAACTTATTATTTCTTCCAAACATTTATGAAATAAATCTATAATTTTTATTATTTACTTATAAAATATATGAATATTTTTTTTCATGGGAAAAAAAGTAATTTCGGTAATAAGCATTAAAAAGTTTCCACCTACCTGTAAATTATTAAGAAATAAAATCAATTTTTTTTTATTAAGCCATAGGAATATATTTCTTCTAAATTATTGTGGTGTAAAAATTTAAAGAAACTGATGAAAGTTGACAAAGGTATGAGGCATAAAATCTATTTATTTATAATAATGGAAATAACTTTAAAAGTCACGAAATCATGTTTTTAAAGTCTGAAACAAAAATAAATAAATAAAACTCTCAACTTGTATATCCGATTTACTTTTATTTTGTCTTGTTTGTTCATGTTCGCTATGCTTAACCGTTTAGTTTTCATTTGCGATTTAAATTCGATTTTTTTTTCACAGTCCATCAGAAATCAACTTACAGAGTGAAAAATTTGTACTTAAGGTCGTCTTTTTGTAAATAATTGTTTTCTCTATAAGAACGACTTAATCCTAGTTTTTAATACTATTAATGATATCTTATTGGAATCTTTAAAATTTAGATTGTATTTTTTTTCCGCTTAGAATTATTACCGCAAACTACAATTTTAAATCGCCTTCGTCTGGTAGGGAATGTGCTATGTAAGTCTACGGTTTTTTCACAAAAAATTTATTTTAAAGCTTCATGATATTTTTAATAGCTGAAAATAAATTTTGAAAATTTTATTATGCATATACCAAGGCAAAAAAACCTAAATTATCGGGATTTTTACCTCGAAATTAAAGAGGTTATTTTAATCCAAAACTATTGAAAAGGTTATTTTAATCCAAAATTACTCCTCGCGATCAACTTATTTTTAATCTTTAAAAACGAGGAAAAAAAGCTTTTTTTTAACCACGAAATTAAAGAGGTTATTTTAATCCAAAACTATATTCCTCACGATCAACTTATTTTTAATCTTTAAAAACGAAAAAAAAATATGACTTTTAATTCATTTCTGTAACTATTTTTCAGAAAAAAAGATTAAATTTAAAATATTGATAGAATGCATTTTAGAGCAACAATTTAGAAACCATTTGTAAACTGAGTTATAAAAAGACATCTCTTTTTGTCCTCATTTTAGGTGACGGAGTCCTCCGGTAGCATGCGACTGGTCACCCGTGCCCTCCTGCTACTGGTGGCCGTGTCTTTAATTTTCATTCTGTTATTGGGCCGCTGTGGACTGCGATTGGACGAAGATCTCGGATCAACATCATCCGGAAACAGTGACTTCCAGTACAGGCTGTCTCAACAATCTCCTGAATCCTACTATTTGGATCTCCTTCACAGAAGAGAAGAAGAACACAGACTGGAAATAAAAAATCTTAAAGACGAGATTACATCTTTAAAGAAAAAAGTAATTAATAATGTCTAGCAGATTGATAAGTACTGATTTAAATCAAATAAATCATTTTAATTATTCAAAAAATAAACATTGATTCAAATTGTTAAAATTAAAATGATTAAGGCTTGCATTTCAAGGAAACTGGAGCAGTGAAAATCGGAAATATAAACATTTCTAAAATAGCAAAATAATTCATAAGTTATTTTACAAGCTTATGTAACTTTTTGTATACATAGCAACTTCTTTGAAACAAAAAAAAAAATTAGTTAAAAAAATTTGCCAAGATCGTGTATTTGATGCTTTTAATATATTTATTATATTTATTATCAGAATGCATTTATATAAAAATAATTATTTTTTAAGTGAGAATGTTTTGGTTTAGAATTTAATAGTTACACGTTGAATGCCATGGGATCACCGGTGACCGGCACTGAGTTTGTTCGTAGCGCCACGGTGGTCACCGGTAATCAGCGAAGCCAAGATTATTAGAAACACATAATTCGAGTAAAGTTTTAAATTTTTTATATTATTATCGTTACTAAAATGGTTTGAATAAATTAATGCAATATAGAACACACAAAAATAGCTTTATTTATACACACAAAGATGCCAACTTGCTCCGGATAGCGAGTAAATATTTTCAAGTGGTAGTTTATTAATTGTGATTCTTGGTTTAATAAATTCAATTTAGTAGATTTTTATCCACCACTATTTCTAAACAATTCGTAGGCTTATATAATTCACCATTTTTTTTTTCAGATATGTTGTGCTAAACCTTTTAAAAAAACTAGCAAAATCTGTCTAATATTTGCAAATTTAGTTTGTAGTTATTTACCGTTTGGCTAAATGGGCAAGCCTTGTTAAATTAGCGTGGTATTCAAAGCGCTAATACTAAAATTTTAGCATTTGTTTTTGGTCCATTAATATTTTATTGGAAGAGAAATTTGTGTAGTGTCTTCAACGGATAGAAAATGAAGTTTATTCTGCCCTTTAATTGCAATTTTGTATTAGTTGTATAGCTCCATAAAATTACATTTAAATTTTTAAAGATTAGGCATCCTAGAAAACTTTGATCAAGATTTAAAATTTTTAAAAACTTTCAGTACTTGTAACATTTGTACTAAATTATTATCAGTTGAAATAATCAATAAAAAAAATTATGTTTAGAATAAAATACTTGTAATTTTTATGAAAAAAAAATCTTTAAAAAAAAAAAAAACAAGATTTTCTTACACTTTGAGAGATTGCAACAAAATTCCAAACATTTTATTAACATTTAATTCATATACTCAATATGTACCATGAAATAAATTAATTATTATTAGTATGGTTTCAGTTGCAAACATTTTGAAATCTATTTAATACTCAAGATCAAATACAGACGATATATAACTAATTGTATAAAAAATAATTTACTTGCTTCGATTATATTTTAAAATTTTCTTGTGGATTTTTTTTAATCGAAATCTTTCCCGCAGTTATAGAGTGCACATTTGTAAGGATTGCTGATTAGCTATTTAATTAATTATAATTGCATACTTTTTATCTGCATTTGATCTTCCCCTTTATCATTGTAGTTATGTGCCCTCAAACTACGGTTGTTTTCAAATAAATAATCCCAAGAAACTAAAGCGGTAAAATGTTACCTGATTGATAACTGAATTCGCTGCAGAAATATACAAATAAATAACAGTCGACATGTTTCAAGCTCTTCAAAAAAAGGTACTCATTATTAAGACTTGTCAGACGGGAATGCAAAGAAAAAAAAAGGACTTGAAAAAGTAAAGTTGCCAACGAAAAATGGAAAAATAAAGATGAGAAACAAAACTAGAAAAATCTCAGAAACCCAGAGAGAGAAAAAAGATTAAAAAAACAGAACAGGAAGAATCACAGTGGCCGAGAGGCAACGAAGAGTAAAATGCATTTCCACGCGTTATGGAGATGAGGGGAGGAAATAATATCATTAACAAGAAAATCAACATTCAAATGAATAAAACAAGATTCCAGGGCATCTAGATGAGCTAATATAACTGGGATGGAAATAATTCTAGCATTGCCGAAATTGATTTTATGCCCAAAATTCCAACAATTGAAAATTTCTCTAATTCTTGATCGTGTTCCTTAAGTTTAAATTTTAAATAGCATTTAGTTTTCCCGATCTTGCCAACGTATAACAAAATAAATCAAATCATTTTTGTTTCTTTACATTTGTGTCTAACAAGTCTTAAAAATGGGCGCCTATTTTTGAAAAGCTTGAAATCTATCGACTGTTATTTCATGCTTGTATATTTTTTAAGCAAATGAAATTTTCATTCATTTGCGTAAAAAGTAGTACGATTCCAAACAGGTAATACACTTATTTTGTTTTAACCTGCATAATTAATTTTTATAAGTAAAGGATTAATTTTTTTAGTTAATTAATTACGATAATTATTAATTTTTAATTGATTTATTTATATATTTAATTTATTAATTTTTGACGATAATTTTAATATGAATTTTTTTTCAGGTTACGGATCTACAGAAGCCTTTTGTGGATCCAGTTTCTATTCCAATAGTAGAGCCTCCTTCTAGGTCTTCGGATAGCGATTATCCAGGTGTAACTGAGTGCTCTGATTACTTGAAAAAGCAAGTTCAATCCGCGGAAATCCGGCATGGTGTCCAGCTGAACAATGAGTATGAAGTAGTGCCATTTACTCATTTCACTTTTGGGAGAGTGTATCCTGTCACCTTAGGACTAGGTAAACGAGTTGTTGAGAAACCAATAGGTTACAAGCGCAAAGATCTACTGGAAGTGTTCGTCCGTGCCCTCGATCTCATAAATCGAGACAAGAAAGGTAAACAGAGGTACACCGTGGATGATTTTGCTGAGGGTCTATTCCGCAACGAACCTACGACAGGCACACAGTATGAACTATATTTCAAAGAAAAGAACATATCCCGATCTTACCATAGAGTCATCCTGGCAAGACCATTTGGCCCTGTGCAGACATTAGTCAATGAAAAAGTGAGAACTACCAAAGAACTCATCAACGTGATACTACCTTTATCTGGTAGAATAGACGCGTTTAGGACGTTTATGGATCGTTTTGCCAAAGTTGCCATCAAGCACGATCGAAAAGTCTTCCTTACAGTTGTATACTTTGGAGAAGAGGGTCTCCATGACGTCCGGGTTATACTTACTAAAGTATCCAGAGAAACTAAGTTTCGTAATGTGAAACTCCTTACCCTGAATGAAACCTTTTCAAGGGGCAAAGGGCTACAAGTCGGGGTGCAACACTGGCCGAAAGGAGACGTTCTTCTATTTCTGTGCGATGTGGACATAGTGTTTACAAATCGTTTTCTGGAGCGTTGCCGTTTGAATGCCTCACCTGGTAAAAGGGTATATTACCCTATCGTTTTCAGCCTTTACAACCCTTCCTTAGTTTATTCTCTGCAGGGCAAAGAGACTCCAGCAGAAGCTGACCAACTCACTATTTCAAGAGACTCTGGATTTTGGAGAGACTTTGGTTATGGCATGACCTGCCAATACCGGAGTGATTTCCTGAGTCTGAAAGGTTTCGACGAGGATATAGTCGGTTGGGGTGGTGAGGACGTGATGCTGTACAGGAAGTACGTCCGAAGTAATATAGTCGTAGTAAGAGCAACCGATCCAGGTATATTCCATAGCTGGCATGAAAAACTATGCGACCCGGATCTGTCTGTTGACCAGTACAGAGCATGCCTCAGGTCCAGAGCTTTAGGAGAAGCTTCACATGCCCAGCTTGGTCTTTTGGCTTTCGGAGATGAGTTAAGAAAACACCAAAAGAACCTTGCGGCGATGAATTCTCCTATGACAAATGTTAATGTTGTGAATGTGATTGAGCGCCCTCAACATGCATAGTGTTCGGATGAACACTTCCATTGAAGAGTTTAGTGGAAATTATGCTAAGCCCTACTATTTCTAAATTTACGATCGGCTTTAAAGATAGATTTTCAATTTATTCTGTCAAGCCTTTAAGTAAGTTTGTTCTAAAAAAATAAAATGTTTCGAAAACAACTTTTTATAGTTTCCTGAAGGTAATCTATTTTCCCCCATAAAAGCGAAAATTATATCAGCTTACATATTTTTCCACTATTATCTTCAATCGCGACTAATTATCGTTACATATACAAAACTGTGATTATTTTTGTTTTATTCAACAAAAATATGAATCAAATTTAAATTTTTTTTAATTTAATGATCTTAGTAAACTTAGGTATGACTTCACAAGTCTATTCCATTTTCACAATATTAATTATGATAATTCTCATGATATAGCTCAAAGACATAAGTAATGTAGTGGCATTATTTGTTGAACTCATACATTGCAATATAAATCTGTGATTTATTTTAGTATTTTAATTTCATCTATCGGAAAAAGCTTTAAATTTTTAATTTAGATCTCTAATTAAATGAGTCCAAATGAACTTTGATGCCTAATTACATAATTTAACCTTTAAAAATTATTTTAAGCGTTTTAATTACATAAATGAAAATCATTAATCATTGATTTATGAACCATAAATCTGTCAACTTTCCTCAACTCCGTGTGTCGTCATTAAAATTTACCTACCATGCGATTAAACAACGCCTTTGAATTGACAGATCCTAAATTAATGATTAATTCCAGGTTAGAACCATCATTTATCATAGCGAATAATTTCGTATGGAATTTATTATTGATTCATGTCTTTTTAACTTATTTAGTCTTAGGGTTAAGTGTATGAAACGAATATCGAGACGTTTGCTAAAATGCCAAATTATGTTCAGTAACGTATCTAACGTAAATTCACCTGTATGAAACTGCTTAATTTACATTGATGTTTACATAATTCCGTTATTTTTCAACTAACAAAAATTGAGTATAGAAACTAGAAAGCTATTAGGTTTAAATAAATCTTAAATAACGCAATATTTCCTTCCTAATCCCAAAATCAACTACGTTAATTTGCATATCATTTAAAAGTTGCGAAGAATCTATGACGTTTTATGATTTTCCTTTGCAGTAACAATTATAAGTTGCATTTTTTTTAACCATTTGAATGTGAGAAGTGAAAATTAAGTACTTTCGCTTTAATCTCGGAGTTAAATTATAAATGTTAGCCTTATTTGTTTTTGCTAGATAAAGTGAAAATATATGCATTGAACTTACTCTTGAGTTACTTTACTTTGTTACATATTTCTTACTAAATCTTTCAAAATTTGTATTTACAAAGTGAAATTGTTTATGAAATGGTTGAAATATTGTTATTTTGTTTTACAAAATATTGTTTAATGGTTATTTTTTTTTACACAATTTAAAGGGAGTCGGTAAAGGCATATATCAATAATGCTTAAACTGACTTATCTCCATGCATTTCTTCTAAGAAACTACTTATTATGAGATATCACTTTGAAATTTTGGGGGGATATTTGAGATTACAACAGTTGTATGCTGTGATAATGTTTTAGCGTTAACAGGAATGCTTTTTGATGAAAACTTATAAAAAATTAAAAGTCCTACATAAGTTCATAATTTTATGAGGAAATTTTTTGCCTAAGATATGTATTAACAAGTTATCACAGTGTGAACATATATATGTAAATATTCTGCGAAAAAAACCTTAAGCAATATCTTGTTTAGATGCTGAGAAAAGGTACATTGAAAAAGGTCAGTTTTAGCATTATTGGTATCTGCTCTACCGATTTCCCTTAAGGTTGCTTAAATTGAAAATATACATAATGGATTTCCATTATGTATATTTTCAACTCAATATTTTCAACTTTTTCAATGACATTTTAATTTGTGACGAATGTTATAATGTGACGAATGTTAAACTTTTCAGAAAAACTAATTATTTGACTGCTTATACACGTTTAAATTCACTTAATTAGTGTTTTTACAAACTCTTTAAATATGTTATTTCTAAGCTAAAAACACGGGACTTTGTGCCTCTTAAACGAATAAAATTATTATCTAAACTGTAGAAATAATAATTTCGTAAAAAAACAAAATCAGATAGTGTCTCTTACCTCCAATATACACCTATAGATTGACTATAACTTAATAATAAATCAATCAAATAAGTATCAATCACTTTTTTGGAATTGAAATTTTAATAAAAAATGATTGAATTTTCAAATTTAAAAGTTCATTCAAGAGATTATTTAGTTCAGATATTGATGAAATACTAAATATTTTCTACCTACGTCATAGTGGTTGAAATTGGCGATGAAATAACAGTAAAAGGTACTAAATGGTTTTTTAAACAAAACAAAAAAACAAAAAAGACTGGTTTATTGTAATTAATGTGGAAAGTTCGAAAGTGTCGGGTATTTCTTAAACTCTTGAATTCACTCACATGCTCTCCGTACTTTACCTTTTTAACAAAGTGTGCTTGTAGCTCTCTTTCGCCTTGAAAGTAGATATCCTGCATAAGTCTTCCACATTTTCTATCCACCAAGTGTGTGTATATTTGTAAATTTAAATTGTGTATATTTCTACATAGAAAAAAAAAGATTTTTAAATTACCAATAATGTTTAGCAAATTGAATGAGGATTTTGGAACATTATTTTAAACATATTTATTGTTATTTTACTTTATTAAATATATATTTTAAATATTGAATGCATCTAATCAGTATTTTATAAAAAACATACAGCAATTAAAATTCTGATATTTCCTCACTTCGTCGTGAAGCTTTATAAATTCTTACTTCTAATGGATTATACTCTTGGTGCAATTGACGATGTCACTTATGTTTTTTGTTATTTTAAAAAAAAATTCTTTCTGTGCAATTTTTATTTATTTTGTTAATTTTTCTTTTTAATATATGATCTTCATCTATTTTATAAGACTATTGGTGGCATAACATAATTTTTTATTCAAATACATGAAATAAAACTTATTTTCTTATACGTAAAACTACTTAACGCAAATCTCTGATGATTATGTTACTTTATTATTTTTAAAGATTGCTCTCTGTTCAATTTCTGTTTGATTTTTTATTAATTTTTCTCTATAACTATATGACATCAATTTTCTAAGAATTTAAAAAAAAATTAGGAATAATTTTTCTATAAATAAATTTCTATATTTCGTAATTTTCTCGCAAACTAGAGTTTCATCTAAAATGTTTTTTGCGGATTTTTAAAAACAAACTAACGAGCATTCTATCCTTACTAAAAGATTTTCTAATGAAATTGTTTTTACTTATATCTAATTTAATATTTATTTTATATATGTGTCTATTACATTCCTCTAGTCAAAATTTAAATTTAATGTGATAAAAAAAGTAGCCTTTGTTAAAAGCATATTCTTTTTTCTCGTTTTATTATTCATATGGTATATTTTAATGTTTTATTCTACATTTGAATATGCTTAATTTTTTTAGAGAAATTAGGCTTTGTAAAAATATGTATATTTGATTGTATATATGACAGTTCTTTTTATGTGTCTGAAAGTACTCCTACAGCTTTCAAATAAATTGAATTATGGTTTTTTTCCAACTTGTGTTTCTTTTCGATAATTTTGAATGATTAACAAACTTCACTGATGAGAATGAGTTAACACCTATTTTCAGCCAAAGGTGCGTAAACCCATCATTTCAATAAATATTTTTTATTAACACTGTCGCTTATGCTTTTCACTAATTTTATTTGTCTGCTATTGTCAGGGGTTCTGAAAACATCTATAAAATATTAGCAATTCAATTGGAGTAAACACTTTCTGTTGAGAAATTTTTAAACTACGCTAGTTTGTTAATTAAAATGGTTTTTGACAAATTCGACGTTTTGAAAAATTTATAATTATTAATCTTACTTTTTTTATGATGGATTGGATTAAAGGGGCTAGTTTTGTAAGTTAAATAAAGCAAATTTCATGAAAAAAAGACTAGTGTTCAACTAAATTGTTAGTCTATTGATTTTACAAATGGTGCACGTAGTGGCTCAGGGGATATAGCGTTTGCTTTCCAATGAGGTGAACCAAGTTGGAATCCTAACCATGACTGGTCGATTCGAATTCCGTACCCAGCTTGCACTGACGTAAAATATCCTCAGTGGTTAACGGATCCTGGGTTTGAGTCCCCTTGCCGTCGGACTAACCGTGGAAGGTTTTTGTCGCTTTCCTCTCCACGTAACACTAATACGGGTACGCTCCATAAAAAGTTCTACACGAAAGCAAAATTTCTCTAAATACCTGATCCAGGAGTTCCCTTGTCATATGGACTACGGTTATAAAATAAAATTCTAAAAAATGCTGCATGTACGCAGCAGTTTATTCCTTATATAAAATATTTTTCATACACGAAACTTTTTTGTCTCAAATAATTTTCAATTAAATACTATCTCATGAATGAAATGAAATAAGCATTTTTCAGTGAAAATAATACCCTATTTAATAAAATTTCTCTGCTTAGTTTAAAATGGGCAAAACTATATTTTTGTTAAAGGCAAAATTCAGGTAAGTTGTTCCTATTGCGAGTAAAAACGCAACACATATGTACATATACACATACATTTTATAACCTATGTGTTTGATCGTTATAAAAAATGTTTTACATCATAGGATTAATAAAAAAAATTTACCCACAAAATCCGAGACAGAATGATAGATGTTCATTGTTACCAACTCTACAGTTTCTGTAAGGATAGGAGGGTTGCTATTTATATTTCTGGCCTTGGCAACAGTAAGTGTTGCTAGGCGACCGCAGACGATTTTAATCGAAAGTTTGATATTTTTAAACATAAATTCAGCAGACGATTTACCATTATAGCTTCATTTGTGTTGTTGACAGTAAATTGAAAAGTTCTTCTCTTTCAAAAAATGGAATTGAATCGTGAACATTTTCGTGCCATTATTTTTCATAACTTTCGACGTGGATTGTCAAGACAAGAGTGCTTCGATGAACTTAATTCTTTATTCAGCGATAAAGCGCCATCCTACAGCACTGTAAAAAATTGGTATAACGAATTTAATCGTGGTCGATGTTCGATCCAGGACGAATCCCGTGCAGGTCGTCCAAAATCCGTTGTTGTGCCAGAAAAGATCGATGCTGTGCGTGAACTGATAAAGCAAGATCGTCATGTGACATACCGTGAGATAGAGGCGTCTTTGGACATTAGTATGACTAGCATCAATAAAATATTGCATGAACATTTGAGCGTAAAAAAAATTTGTTCGCGTTGGATCCCGCATAATCTGACAAACGCTCAAAAAAAGGCTCGTGTCGATTGGTGCAAGGAAATGTTGGAAAAATACGTTCAAGGTACATCAAAGGCTGTGTATAACATCTACACAGGTGACGAATCATGGATCTATGCATATGAGCCGGAAACAAAACAGCAATCAACTGTATGGGTCTTCCAAGACGAGGCAAAACCAACAAAAGTTGTTCGAGGAAGAAGCACATCGAAACAAATGATTGCCTGTTTCTTCGGCATTAACGGTCATGTGGCAACAGTGGCGTTAGAGCAACGCAGGACGGTCAATTCTGAATGGTACACGACCATTTGTTTGCCAGAAGTCATCGGAGAAATTCGAAAAAAGCAGAAGAACAGGCGAATCATTCTTCATCATGACAATGCGAGCTCTCACACATCGACTCAAACAAAGGCATTTCTGACGGAGCGAAAGATCGAACTGATGGGTCATCCGCCGTACAGCCCTGATTTGGCACCCAATGACTTCTTCTTATTCCCACACATCAAAAATAAATTACGTGGACAACGATTTTCGACCCCCGAAGAAGCGGTTGATGCATTCAAAACGCATGTTTTGGAGTTACCTCAATCGGACTGGAAAAAGTGCTTTGAAAATTGGTTCAAACGCATGCAAAAGTGTATTGATCATCATGGAGAATATTTTGAAAAACAATAAAACCAATTTCGATCCTACATATTTGTTTTTTCCTTATTAGGCCAGAAATATAAATAGCAACCCTCGTATTACCATAATGAAAGTTGTAGCAAAATTTGCATTTTTGATATTTCATTCTTGATTTAATAGTTTTGGTTTAAAATGACTTTGATCACTTTATATACCTATCAACATTTTAAATTGCATATTTAATTGTCAAATTCTGTACATTTTTGAAGTGTTACTTGGATTTCTAAATTTCAAAAAATAGTTCTTTGTTAAATTTTCGTCTTCAAAGTACAAGTGTAGAAAGTTTTTCCGAAATTTTGTAACAATCGGAATTAAGCTACAGAAGAGAAATCTTTGACCTAACCAGATCAAAACAAATATAATGCTTTCATTAAAAATGTGGAGGAAAAACATGTGCAGCAACTAGCACATCAGAAACAGTACCTCACTTTCCTGTGTAAATGATATACAATCCTCCCAAATCACCTCTATTTTCCATCTAAAAAAGGGTGAAGCATGCAGGGGAGATTAGAAGAGTTTTTAGTCATTGTTTATCGAGACATAACAAAGCCTTCTGTAAAAAAGTACATTTTGGCATTAATTTTTCTTTATATTTTTTATAATTACTAGACTTTTAGTCTAAAATTGTTCTTTATTTTCCAAAATGTTAAAATAACGTGTTGCCGCACAAATAAGACGAGGTGTGCTATAGTAATTAAATTTAGAATATTTTTTAACAGCATTTCATTTTATTTAATAATGGACTCAAATTTAATAAAAATGGATTTTTCTGCTATAAAACTTAAACTTCTATCTCCACCAACAAATCATATAACGCTTTCATTCAATAATTATCTTAAATATCCTATAGTGAGTACGTTCCTTGTTCAAAAATATCCCAAAATCATAGACGATTTTAAGAGTCATTTAAAAAAACTTAGACATAGAATTAAGCAGTTTGTTGCGTGAGAAAAAAAATTTCTAATCGGGAAACAAGAAGTCTGTACTCACCAAGTTTCAAAATTAGTTTCCCAAGTTCATTAACAGATCAAGCTAACTAAAAGAAGTCAAAAACAATATGTACAAAATCAATATCATTTACAGCAACAGCGAAATATTTCAGTTGAAATTGAGTGACAGGTATCGGAAAATATTGCGTTTTATAGTTTTTTTCAGTCATTTACGCCATATTTTCGTAATGTTTCATAACTTTTAGATTTGGTGATAAAATTTTTAGGCAGATTGCAGACAACCGTACACTTCAATCTGTTCCAGTTTTTCCTTAAAACCTTTCAAATCGTCGGTTTTATTGTTGATTACCAGTTATGTTAGCGATTTCAACAGTTCTAAATGTCAATAAGCTATTGGCATTTAGAACTGTTGATATTTTCTGAAGATGTTTTTCATTAAAACCTTTCAAATCGTCGGTTATATCGTTGATTACCAGTTATGTTAGCGGTTTCAACAGTTCTAAATGTCAATAGGCTATTGACATTTAGAACTGTTGATGTTTTCTGAAGATGTTTTACATTAAAATCTTTCAAATCGTCGGTTATATCGTTGATTACCAGTTATGTTCGTGGTTTCAACTGTTCTAAATGTCAATACCTTATTGACATTTAGAACTGTTGAAGTTTTCTGTAGATGTTTTCCATTAAAACCCTTGAAATCGTTGATTAGCAGCTATGTTAGTGGTTTCAACAGTTCTAAATGTCAATAGCTTGTTGATGTTTTCTGTAGATGTTTTTAATTAAAATCCTTCAAATCGTCGGTTATATCCTTGATTACCAGTTATGTCAGTGGTTTCAACAGTTCTAAATGTCAATAGCTTATTGGCATTTAGAACTGTTGATGTTTTCTGAAGATGTTTTTCATTAAAATCCTTCAAATCGTCGGTTATATCGTTGATTACCAGTTTTGTTCGTGGTTTCAACTGTTCTAAATTTCAATACCTTATTGACATTTAGAACTGTTGATGTTTTCTGTAGATGTTTTCCATTAAAACCCTTGAAATCGTTGATTAGCAGCTATGTTAGTGGTTTCAACAGTTCTAAATGTCAATAGCTTGTTGATGTTTTCTGTAGATGTTTTTAATTAAAATCCTTCAAATCGTCGGTTATATCCTTGGTTACCAGTTATGTTCGTGGTTTCAAAAGTTCTAAATGTCAATAGTTTATAAAATCGTATGTCAACTAAAATTCAATACATTATTTTGGTATAATTAGTGATAAATAAAATAAGGGGTTAGATATTACTCTATATTAAAGACACCTGGGACGTAAAAGCAACTTGAAAAATTAGGTTTTATGGCCCAGTTACAAAAAAAAGATGAGACACGGAAAAGGGTATACAATTTATATTGCTCTATAAAAATAATCTCATTGCCCTTTTACGATAGGATCAAACTCAACTAAATTTATAAGTAGGGTAAAGTGTGCTTTATAAAATTTTAACTCAAAAAGATCTCGGGCAGTTATTCCTTTGAATAACAGATAAAATTGAAGAAAAGAGGGTATTTCTAGCTTTATATTCCGAAAGCAAACTTATTTTATTGCTTTCTTCCAAATACTCTCACTCAAAAAATGTATAAAATTGCTCAAAAATAATCGAAATTTTTCGGTCATTTAGATAAGAATAAATCGCGCAATTTGCGCATAAATGGAATTTCAGTTTCTCAACAGAGTTTTTCGATTTAAATTGATTTTCAACGTTTATTAAAAATTTTACTATGTTTTGATTTACGTCAGTTTCTTTTTGATTTTTTTAACGCTAAAACTGTTTATAAAATGGTTTTGTTTTTCAATAATATCATTGATTGAATATGAATTTTTTGAGTGCTTGAAAATTTTTGTAAAGTGCTTGAAAAGTTTTTAAAAAGTGCTTATTTTTGATTCAAAGATTTGGCTACGCACCCTGAATATTTCTTAAAATTTATTTTTTGTATGCAATAATCTTTAGATAAACGAATTTTATAATTGTGTGAAAAACATTTTTAAATTCGCTTAATAATTCTTCGAGATATGGCGAAATACGCAAAAAGGGACATTAACAATTAGGGGTGCAAACTTTGGATCGCTCTCCTGACTAAACTATGGTAACGATATTTCCCAGATTGCAGCTACCCTCTATATTTCGGGTGTCAGAAATCGGAAGCCATCGAAAAAAAGTTATGTTTATTCAGAGAAAGTATGCTTTTGTGTCCGATTTAGTAACTCAAAATACAGTTTGCACTAATTAATTAGCATATTTTAGGTCACCCCCATGAACCATTAAGAATTAGTCCTAGAACATGAAGATCCGATTATTAGATCAAGAAAGTTTCAGGGTGGATCAAAAATTTTAGGTAGATCAAATCAGGTAAATAAATTTTTTTTTGCACTGTACAATAGATTTGGCCTAAATTGATCTGCTCGGTCATTTCTGTAGTTGAAAGCAGGAGTTTCGATTCGTTGATTTTGCGGTTCTCAACTTTTTTAGTTGTGTGGACCACCAATTTTGTAAAAAAATTATTAATTAGTGCAATCGCTATTTTAAACTATGAAATCAGATACAAAATCGTAGTTTTGTGGATAATTATTCCGATGACTCTCACATTCGGGTATAGTCATATGCAGCTACAACATGGTCCTAAAACTCTAGTCAGAGAGAGTGTGAAATATTTGAATGGAATATTTTTTCTTTTTATTACGCGGAAATTCTTCCTTTCTTTGTTCCTGAAAACAGTTTTAGAAATATAGTAAATTTCTAAAACTCTCTCTTTATTTTTAGATTCAGATGTTAGTCATCCCTCATATTATATTGATAATCAAGAATATGAGTAGGGTAAACTAACCAGTGAAGGAACAATTAAGCTTCGCTTGCCTTTTAAAAAATCATATTAATATCAAAATTCGAAATTGTAGTTAAATGACAGTGTCAACATATTTGTTATTAATTGCAAATTATGTAAAAAAAAATTTTAGAGAGCTTACATAATATTGTTTAAAAGTTTTGGAGGTTCAAATAACAAGTAGTAAGAAGACCAAGTGAATGAACAGTTCTTACCAGTGAATGAACACCCAGTAAAGGAACACTTAACTTTGGTTATTTTTTAATGCTCTTTATGAATTTATAAGTCATACAAATATTTAAAAACAAGTCTATTCTTGAAATTATAACATATAAATACTTGGAAAACGTTAACTTTTTTTTGTAATCATGAATTGAAAATTAAAGTGTCAACATATTAACACATACTGTTCGTTCACTGGGAAATCTATGCCCACTAAGGGAACATGTCTGTTCCCTCACTGGTTGGAAGTTGCTTTTCGTATTTTTAGCATACTTTTGATGCGGAACATCACTAAAGGTACAAAAAATTAAGGTTTATCTTTTATTCTCATTAACTTAGAAGAAAAACCAGTAAAGGAACACTTGTTCCTTCACTGGTTTTTCATCGTTTGGTGATCCAGTGAATAAACACCCCCTTTTCTCAGTACTTTATTATGCTATGATGCTTAAAAAAATAAAACGCAACTTCAATAACTATATTTTGAATTCTTATTTTCACATCGAGAAAAATATAACAATTACATGCAATTTATTCCACTTCAAAACATATAAATACAAACACTTACCTTATAATTTTTTCAAAGAAACAAGGTGTTGCAGGGATAATAACAAATTCAAAATTTTTCCAGAGAAGTCTATTTGACCAGGTAATCCAAAACATTGCTAGATGACTTCCTATTGTTTGGCAGTAAGCTATTGTTACCAATCAATCTAAAGAAAAACTTTCAAATTCTTATTTTTTATCAATATATATGAAATGTTCCTTCACTGATTGGTTTACCCTACATCGATAAAAATGTTTATTTAGATAAAATGCGTTTTTGTGTTAAATTTGTAATTTGTAACATCAACTGCACTGATCACACCTCGAGCTAATAAGTTAGCATCTCAGTATTTAAGAAACCGATCATTATAGATCAAAAGTTTTTTTTTACTTTCATCTTTTTTTAATGCAGATTTTACTGGCTACAAAGTGGTCTGAAGCACAGCAGTCGCAGACAGATATAATAAAAGGAACATACAGTCGAACTCGTTTATAACGAGCACAAAGGGACCGTAACATGTACTCGTTAAATCCGAGTGCTCGTAATAAACGGGTCCTTAAGGCAGGCTTGCAACCAGAAGAGGGGTGGGGGGTTGAGAGGTCAAATTATTGAGTTTACATAAAATTTCATTAATACTTACTTACTTTAATTAATTTAATTAAATACTTTTCTTAATTTAATGATAACTATCCCCCCAACCAGCAAAAAATTTCTAGTTGCGCTACAGTCTTAAAGGAAAGAAGCAATAAACGGAAAGAAAAATAAAGGAAAAGATTCTTACCAAAACATTTATTTTTTTCATTAATCTACATATTTAAAATAGTAGTTTGTTAGCTTACTTTGAAGTTTCAGTTCGCGGTTTTTTTTTATTTTGCGCGCATTTCTTATCATTTTGAAAAAAAGATTGCAAGACAGAAAAATATTGCTCGCTAAAACCGGGTCTTGCTCGTTAAAAGCGACTTCTGTTCCATAGACTTAACATTGATCCAACCAAATATTCTCGTTTCCCTCGGTAAATCCGAGTTCTCGTTAAATCCGAGCTCGTTATAAACGAGTTCGACTGTATTCGTGTCTAAAGTTCATATTAGATTTTTTTTATAAAAGAAAAAAATTATAGGGAACAAGCTTTAGATAGTAAAGTTAATAGTCATGGGTTAGAGTCTCCTTGCCTTCAGGCTAACCGTGGGAGGTTCTCGTGGTCTTCCTCTCCATGTAACGCAAATGCGGGCTAGTTCCATCAAAAAAGTCCTCCACGAAGGCAAATTTCTCTCTATGCTTTATCCAGGAGTTCCCTTGTCTTCTAGATTGGGTTCAAAATTACAAGGCTACGGAGTTGAATATTATTAGTCATAAGCCCAAAATTGGGTCGGCTGCTCAACGACTGTTATAAATAAGAATTACAAACGCATGAGTACCAAAATATAAAATTAGGGTCCTCCTTGTCTGAGTGGTATCGCCCGCCAAACGCTGTGTGAAGCATGGAGGTAGCGGGTTCGAATCTCGCTGCTACCTTTGATGTATCTTCGTATTGTCCTCAATATTGTACTATCTGTCTTTCAACTTGACAAAGGTTTATAAGCCTTAATTGAGCACACAAACCTGCTATCCATGTTGTATCAATAAAATAGCATAACATAACGACTGGACTTGTTTAGCTTGTTACCTCTCCTACGAACTATGTTTATATCCATGAAAAATATTCAGTTAATACGTAGTTAAAATGAATCAGAAGTTCTGTGCAAATTGGATTTTAAAGGAAACCAAATTTAAAACTTTCAGCTCTCAACAAGCGACAGGTAAGTCTTAGAAAAGTAGTTTTGAAATTCTCGAACATGGCTCTATCAATATTTAATCTACTTTTTTTTTTTTATTTATTTTTTATGTGTATCAGGGACTACTTTAAATATAAACTTATTAGGTTTAAAAAAAATTTCGTGGGGTAGCATATGTATGCAATATTTGAAAATGGCCAATTATATGCTTTTATTTTTTTATTTTCCTCTTTTTAGTTTTTTCTCGCTTGAATTATCATTGTTCTTTTCAGATTCAAAAAAAAATTAAATAAATAAATAAATAAAAATAGTTCAGAGTACTTTTTTGTGAATTTCTGATCTATTATTCCCTTCTATTCCCCATTCCATTTTTCATAATGAAACTAATTATGTTTCAATTTTTCGTTTGTTTTAAAAAAACTCTTCAAGTCACTAAAGTTTCACCAAAAAAGATTTGTTATTAGAAAATCAGCAATAAAACAGCAATGAATGTGGTAATTAATAATATTTACGTTGAACTACAATTCCAGAATTTTTTACTTTTTTTCTTTGATATAATTTAATTTTATTTTTCAAAAAAAAGCTAAAATTTAATAATATAATAACAAATTACCTATAATTAAAGCAAAGGTTTTAATAATGCGTATCCAGTGCTTGCATTGAAGCTTCGTACTCTGCCGTAACTTGTCACGTCATAACCCACATTTTTACAATTAAGCTACAAATTTTTTTGCCGCATCTACTACAGAGAAGGTAAAGTGTTGCAGCTAGGACCAATTTAAATGCGTTTTTTTTTTCATGCAGATCGTATTCATTTAAATAACTCAAAAATTTTGGGCGAAATACATTAAATGCCTGCCTGCTAATAAAAAATTTCTGTAAAACAATATTGTCATGCACTTCCGAAAACAAATTAGGGAAAATTGATTCAAGGTACAACATGACATTGCATTTTGAACCATTAAATGTTGCATCTTGGATAACATATACTTATTTTGCGTATTTGTTGTCTGGACCTCTTTGACGATGCGCCTTAAAAGATGCTTAGAAATTATATTCCGTTTGCCATTGTTAGTGGCCACATAAATATAAATTTATTATTAAATTAATTTGATAACAATATATTGATGAAATTTGTAATGCTCTCACATTAAAAGTTACATGTATTGAAAGCAGCCAGACAACACCGCGAAAATGAGCCAATGCCTTCATTTCACTTTCCAAACGTCTGAAAAAGTGAACCTTTTCACCAAGCTTTTCCGCCAGTCGCCAACTCAAGCTGGATGAATAACATGAGGTCCAAAGTACAAGACTTTCACTTATTATCTAAGAAAGAGACCATTTTCTGAAACAGAATTAGAGCTTTTGTTAGACATAATTACAGTTGATAATTTAAATTTTAACAAGGATTGAGTTTAAAATTTTCGTGTAATATTCCTCTTTGTACTTCATTAACAAAACTCAATTCATTCTGTTGTTGTTTCTAATGACACTTGGACAAATCAAGGTCACGAGCTATAGTCCTTTTTGCGAATTAATTCATGTCTACCTGTCGTTTAACAAGAGAGCAACGCAAGGGTGAAAGTATGTCGTAACTCAGAACCCCACTGATAGATGGCAGCACCACTCATTCGTAAGACCATTTCCTCAATTTAGGCATAGACCTGAAGGCGCTGAAATTTATTCCAGATCCGTGTACCCATGGTACTGCTCAGCGGAAGACCACAAGACTTATTGATTCCACAGATTTTACGAGCACTTATATCGTATGCACTCGGTGGGTCTTAGTGGAATCGAGGATCGAACCATTGCCTCTACGCAATGGAGTCCGATTCTGTAAAGTAAGATTCTGTACCGTAAAGTACTCGACTTCGCGTGCAGGTCGTTGGGCTTCCGAAGCGGGGGTGTCATCCCTTCTGCAGAGGATCAAAATTGTGATGGTATGTCGTCGGGTCATCCTCAAGAATGTTTCCCAGACCATCGCCAATAGTCCATTTGTGCAGCTCTAGTGCGACGTAAATGAACTACAACCTTATGTTTGGTACACTAAGGCAAACAGAACTATTTTATTTTTTATTAAAAAAGTTTTTCTTGGTGTCTTCATTATTTCAAATTAATTTCCATGATAGATTTAATTTTAGCTAATTAACCACAACCTACTTTTTTCGTGAATAGTTTTCGTAATAATGTAAGAATAGTAAATCATTCATCCACGAATCTTTTACCCCAAGCAAACTTTCATTTGCATAAATATTTCTCATTAGCTTTGTTCGATTAATCTTTTTAAAATGTCTAACGTTCGATTATTATTCCCTGTGGCTGACAAATACTAAAAATGTCATCCAAATCCCATAACCATTCGATAATACTCCCCCTTAAATGAGAACTCATTTCCTAACGAATTACTACCAATAATCAGAGACAGCCGGAAGCGGTCATCTTAACGGAAACTACTTTCTGTGTCCGAAGTAAGTAAAAAGACAAAATGGTGAGGAATCGAAGAAAAGCTAATTTACATACAGATATTGTAAGGTTGCGTTTGATGGAGTTTTGTTCTTTTTCACGAAAATGAGCCAATTAGCGAATTACCTGAAGCGAATTACCTGACTTAGTTTAGGAGGAGAAAATTGGAAAAGTTATAAAAATTCTTGTAGATGAATTGTTTCGTTTCGTAAGATGGAATATTTCAATTTTTGGTGTGCATATTCTACTTCATTAAGTTAAACCTGACAGTTGTGATGAAATGGTAATTTGATTTTAAAAAAGCGGAAAAAAGCGAACACGAAAAGTAAGTTGTAATAATGTTAGGATAAATGCTAAATGTGCTCAATTTACATAGTGTACAAAATAAGAGGAAATATTTCTTTAATTTTTCATAAAATCCGTCTGAATCAAGGGTTTATTCCTACTTATTTCAACACCATGAAAAAATCATACGGATTCAGAATAGTTTCTATTTTTAAAAAACTTTATAAATCTAAAAGTGCTCAATTTATATGTAAAGTGTACAAAATAAGAGGAAATATTTCTTTAATTTTTCATAAATCCGTTTGAATCAAGCGTTTATTCCTACTTATTTCAACACCATGAAAAAATCATATAGATTCAGAATAGTTTCTTTTTTTAAAAAACTTTATAAATCTAAAAGTTTTTTTTCTTTTTTTTTTAACTTTTTAATGCAAACCCAATATCTTGAACTAATTTTCTTAAATTTACTGTATATTTTTACGTAGAATGTAGGTAATAATTCAAACTAGTGGTTTGTGCCCCCTGCTCGCTAACGCTCGCCAACCCCCGAAAATTGCTACGCAGTCTTATATGGTTTGCTTCGCAAACCAAGCTCGCTTCGCTCTCTACTAACTTAGGTGCATTGCAAATGCACAAAATTCTAAGAATTCAAAAGAATCATTCAAATCCATATCACAACTTTTTTTAAAAAAAAAATTACATCTTTTTAGTAAATACTAAGTCAATTTCTAGTAAATACTAAGTCAATAAATTTGAATTCAAATAAATGACATGTAATTCGTTAAACCTATTAGAAATGTGCGATAGTATAAAATCTTAAAGCGTAACAGCACGACTGAGACTCATTTTTCAATGAATAACTAATAACAATAATAAGACAAATAAATTCGTGATATAAATCAAAAATCGTCAAATAAATTCGTAATGTATAAATTCGAGAAAAAAAGCGCTCTCGACAAAATACTAAAATGGAAATCTATCGACAAAGACTACTCACTTCTGCCTAGCTTAATAGTATGAGATTGCGGCAGCTGATAATGCTCTTTCTGGTTATTCCAGTTTCCGTTTTTAAAAGCGTTATATGTTGAGCCACCTCAGCTTGATTTGGCATGTGACATTTTTAGCGGCAATCATTGGTCGATTTTCTAGCGTTGCCATTCGGGGAGTTGTAATGAGGCTTCTTTTTTGTCGACGTGTGAAAGAAATATATATATATAGATACCTTACGTAACTTAAGAAATTTTTTTTTTGACATAGAAAATTGGTGCAATGATTGAAGTTGATTTACTATTCTAGTCTAAAATAATTGATTCACAATAGTAATTGAAAACCAACGTATGTTTGATACAAATTTAATTCTGTTAATAATTTTAGTATATTAATCATGCGAAAAAGAATCCTTCAAAATAAAAAATATGTTCATGAATCATCATCGATTTAAATTGTTCAAAGCTATAAACAAAACAAAAGAAAAAGATAAAAGTAATTCATCTTTCTGCAGTTATTTAAAAGATATAAGACATTTATTTTCTTACTTGCAAAATTTAGAGACATATTATACTGTATTTTAACACTAAACATGCCATAACCGATCAAATGACAGTTTAAGAACTTTTACATTGGAAATGCGCTTATCCTCTTGTCGCTTTTGCACATTTGACTTCATGACTTTTTCTAACAATTATATACAGTTAATAATCCATTATTATTTTTTTAAATATTTTTTTCGTTTCGAATAATACTTGTCATATACCTATTTCCACAACAACAGGTCATTTGACCCGGAGAACAATTTATTGCTTCATAAGGTGATCGGATCAGAAATTACGATGCAATGCATGTTCAACGTATTGCATTTGATTATAGTTGCACATTTCTGCAAAGACTGTTGCGTAGTTAGTTCAATCCGAATAACTGTGAATTCAAATTTCAAGAAAGTACCTAAAATTTTAGATTGGTATTTTTGTGTAATAAAAAGCGACAAATTTGGTAAAGTTGTTAATATTTTATTTTGATAGCTTTACTTCATTTCTAATTATGTGTTTTTTATCCAGAAAAAAGTCGAAGTAATCAAAACAGCTCAAGTTCTTAGAAGAAATAACACTAATTATAAGAATTATAATTCTTATATATTCTTATAATTATAAGAATAATTATAAGAATTATAATTCTTATATATTCCTATAATTTTAAGAATAATTATAAGAATTATAATTCTTATATATTCTTATAATTACAAGAATAATTATAAGAATTATTCAAAAAATAATATTTAGAAGAAATATGTTTGCGGAAAATGTAAAATGGAAACACCCTGTGTATGTAAAAAATGCGTTGAGCAATTAGTTAAATTCTTATTCTTTGAGTTTGTAATGCATAAAAATTGGCAATATACAATTTTGTTTAATTGAAATAAAGGTTTTTTAGTTTATTTCATTCCTAACATCCATATTTCCTACATTCAATTATGAAACATAAAGTTCGGTAATTTCACCGGCTATGGTCATGTTTAACTCCCAAGTACTACTAGAAAAAATGTCCCTTAAGTTTTATTCAATATCAATTTAAACTATTAAAAGGAAAAACAATACGTTTAATTAAATAAATTATTAAAATAAGTAAATAAACATCACTACGTAGTCACATTAGTCATTTTCGCTAAATCTTTGAATCCAAAAATAAGGCACGGTTCTTGAAATAGAGGAATGACAAATAACGTTCTCTGTTAACATCTTTTTCTTAGAAAGAAAAAAAAATAGACAGAATATATAAATCACGAACTTTCATCCCGGAGAGTGAAAAGGCAGCCCGACGCAGCCATATTTCCTTCCTTTTTCTGAGCAAGCGAGGCACTATTTCCTTCCGCGCTATAAATTCATTCAGGGCGAGAAGACGAGAGGTCTTATCATAATCTGCTGACCATACGTGAATGTTCCATTCTTCGAAAATGTATTCCATATGGATCGGCTCAATCTTCACATTATATGCGAATAAAATCAGCAGTGATATTTTCTTATTTATTCTGTAATTCTATGCTGCGAAATAAAAATAAAAATCAGCAGGCGAGAATTATTGACTTAGAAAATTGAAAACGAAGGCAAAAAATAAATTATTCATTACGATTTCTTTCATCTCTCAGACGATTTTATTTATCAGACGAATTTTACTTTTCAGACGATATGCCAATTTTTAGTTATTTTTTGTAAAGACGTTTTAATTTATTAAAAATAAGATAAGAATTTAATATAAAATAAGATTAGAAAATAGTTTAGATATAAAGTTAATTTGCAACCACAATTATAATTTATTACAACTATTCACAAATTTGAAACATTAGAAGTATTTTTTTGCTGTAGTAGCCTCAAGAAATTATTCAGGTTTTCAACTTGCATTAAGCATTTCTTTTTTACTCTGATTTAAAGTTGTTTGTCATCGTTTTCAAGATCTCTTCCAAAAATGATTACTTAAAAATAATATTACTTGTTAAAATGATTACTTTAAAATTCAAAACTTCGGTTTTGTTACAATAAACAATAGAGAGCTGTTTCATTAGGCATGTAAAAGCATACGAATCTAAAAATGCTAAACATGTTTTCCAGAAAACCATATTTTCCAATAAAAATCTCTAAAACTATTTTAATTTCTTTTTTATGAAGAAAAAAAAACAGAAATCGAATTCTAAACTATGCTTAGTAGCGTGTATATATTTATATTCATCTTTTTCTTTGTTATCGCACAAAGAAAAGAAAATTTTCAGAAAGTACAAAGACAATTTTAAAAAAAGAAGATATTTAACCATATTTCTATACAGATTTTTTGATAAATCTTACCATTATTGATAATGTATTGGTTATCGGAACTGAAATGTTTAACAAAAGCCTAAAATTCTCTCATTATTATTACTGGAATTACAGATAACTTGTCGTAATCAAGTAGCTTGTCTGATTCGAAGCAACAAACTAAAAACATGCAGAAAACTCTCCTAGTATTACGATCATCACAGAGATCGTAATCAAATAACTAAGAAAGATCTAAAATTCACTCACAGTTATTAACTATTAACTCAAATTTGCAATAAAGAAGTTTGTTTGATCTGAAGTATTTGACTCCGAATTTAAAACTCATATTGACTTACCATCATATCGAAATCAGGCTATTTGACAATTCTGAAGTATTTAACATATTGGTCTAAGACTTTCACTAGTATCCTCTACAAGAAAATAAGGTGTTTTTGAGGTTGACAAGTGTTAAAAATATGCACTTGAGGTAGAAAATGAGGTTATGAATAAAAGCGAAAATGAGTTACACCAAAAATAACCTCATTAATAAACCTCAATTTCAACCTCTTTTACATCTCACAAAATTAACCTCATATAAAGTTCAGCAACGCTTTAAATTGAAATTCGGTGATATTATTCAAATCTCAAATATACTTATTCGTTGAAGTGCAGAAAAATTACCTATACACCTCAAAATCAACCTATCTAAGCTTGTCGCTCTAAGGTAGATTCCCATAAACCACAAAACAACCTCAAGCTTGAAAAAACAACTTCATTTTTCCGGGTTATTTTTGAAGTCAGCTTCAAACATCAAATCTATGTTATCACTTCAAAACAACCTGAAATAAACCTCAAAAACACCTTAAATTTTTTATAATGGAAGTCACGATATTCGAAAATTGTTTTAAAGATTTAGGCTTTAAACAATGATATAGGAGATACGATACAGACATATAAACGTTTCTTCTTCAAAAACTAAGATTAAAACTATCGGAAAACGCGAAGTTTAATTCTTTAAATAAATTAATTGCATTTGTAATAAAATATTTTTATTTATATTTTAAAACTATATTTTAAATTTAAAGTTTATTTATAATATTTAAAGAAATCATATATTAACTGCTATAAATTACTCATTTTAAGTCTTATTTTATGACGTGGTATATATACTTTTTTATACATTTTATCTTGCTGGTGACTTTATTAACTTTAGTGGAAATTTACTATTTGATTTATATTTTATGATCAGAGAATTCTTTTCTCTTTTTTATTCGTTAAAATAAAATGACTAAAAATGTTCAAAATGGAACGAAGTTTAAAAGAACGATCCATCTTTAAAGTTTCCTAGATTAAGTAATCTTCAGAAAACCTTTCAAATTTATTAGAGGATCAAACATAATCCAGTATGCATTATAAAAACAATCCAAACGACTTTAAATATTGATTTTTTTTTCCTTCGAGATTTTTTACTTTTAATACTTTCACCTCCCCAAGTTAAGAATTTAATATATTTTCTGTAATTGATATACAGGTTGTTCTAAACTAAATTGTTTTCAAAAATTAAAAACCGCTAGAAAACACTTCTTTTTTTAATTCTTGAACAATTACGCGAAAGCAGATACAAGTCTACGTACCTACGACAGTATACATTCTACGAGTATATGCTACTATATAAAATTTACCATAATTAGTTTGTTTAACATATGCATAACATAAAAAGGCTTAATGCAACACGTGCTCAATTTGTCCTAGTGGTGGACTATTACCTATAGGTTTTCCGATTTTTCTTGTCTAATTTTCTTTTTTTTTCCCCGCTTTTGTTTCAGGCATAGCTTATAACACGACCTTTAAACTGTTTACTAGTGTTCGGCATAATACCTCCTACCTCACATTGATCTAAATCAATACTTTAGAAGTTGTATAAAACTCCAAAGATAATTTTTATCAGCTAGCTTTCTTGTAACCATGAACTCTTGCAAAGGAAATTTCGAACAATTTCAGACTAGCTAGAGATTTCAAATCTCTACTGAAAATGACAATGCACGTTTTAATTTTTTCCTGCCTGCTACCAGCAAAATTTATCGCGATGTTATCTCCCTAAAAATCTACCACCGAATAAAAATTGCCTCTATTTTAAAGCACCTAAAGTTTAACTTAAGAACTTTACTGGATGAAAATACAAGTTTCATCATTTCTATGTCTCTACTAATAGAATTTGTCGCTATTTTATCGCCGAATAAAGCTTATCGCCTACCAATAGTTCTAATACTGTCCAAGCTGACAGAACAATTGACAGTAGTTTACTGACATTTTAAAAATAAGTTTATCGTCACTTTATCGCCGGTGCGAATTTATCGTTAATCGAAATTTCGACAACTTTCTTACTAGCTATAGAGTGATCTCATCTGAAGTACTCTGATTAGTGTTTCAATAGTCTTATAAATGTCAAATCTTCACCAATCAAAATGTTGACCTCTTTTTGATACAAAACTAAAAAATAATTTAAAAAATTAAAAA
This sequence comes from Parasteatoda tepidariorum, assembly GCF_043381705.1. Classification (NCBI taxonomy): domain Eukaryota; kingdom Metazoa; phylum Arthropoda; class Arachnida; order Araneae; family Theridiidae; genus Parasteatoda; species Parasteatoda tepidariorum. The sequence goes on along the minus strand of NC_092206.1, from coordinate 29,930,664 downwards.
CTAAATTTTTCAGGTGGGCTTTAAAAAAGAAAATCATTTATTTCTGCCGCATCTAAACTAAAAACTAAAGGTGCTTCAACTTCTGTAATAGCTTCTAGTCCCATTGAAATCCTTTCCACTTCTTTAAAAAATGATATCGGTTTCATTTTAGGTCCAAAATAAAATTTTAATAGTTTTCTTCCTTTTTGTCAACATGAAAAACAATATAGTTTTTATAACGCATTTATTTTTAAAATATCATAGAGTGTTTCTTTCACTATAGTATTAGGGAATAACAAATTCGATAACAATAGAATATATAAATAAAATTATTAATAAAAAATAAAATAAAAAGCAGAATTTATCAATAATACTTTTGTATTCTAAAATTCTTGCATCACGATTGCAACAAGAAAAAATGACTTTTTTGGTAAATGACTTTCTAAAACTAATTACGATTCTCAATAACATAAACCGAGCAGAAAGTTTGTAAGCCGTGGAAAAATGTTTTGCCAACTTAGACCACGTTTCCGAGTACAATTGTGGATAAGAGCGTGCATAATAACTAGAAAACGTTCTTCTTATTTGAATACAGGTTCTACTTTACAAAAGAAGATGTTTCTTTATCCCCACAAACTCAAGTTGAATTATCATTCTCGAAAGTTAAGTTCAGAGTTCCTTCTCTAAGTTTTCCCTAATGCCACTAATGAATGCTTAAATATTTATGGTTGGAGGGACTGTAACAGCAGGTGTTTTCTGCACGAAGAGCTTCTTTGTATCGTCTGCTGATGTAATCGCAAAACAAAATGGAAGTATTAAAATTTCAACAGCGATTGTCACGAAAAGGTAAGGTGCAAACGAGATTTTCTTTTTTGGTTCGAATGTCGTCTGACGTTTTTTTCTTCTCCATTTCCCAACTCTTTTGCAAGTTTTAATAACATTTGCTCCTTGCTGTGGTAAAAATAAGCAAAGGAAAATTCTTTCCGTAACAAAGCGCGGTTATCATTTTAGTAAAACAATCTTTATTTTTTAAGTAAAAAAAATATGTAATTAGATCAAGCATTATTCATTTAGAATTTTCTAATTTTAACATGAATTACCTGGCCAGTTGGTGTGCTGGGTTTAGTCTTCGCTAAGTGGGTTCAGTTTTCGGTTGGGGTTCGATTCGTCGTTCTAAAGACTGACAGATCGAACTCCACTCTCTTAGATCTTGATCATTTCGTACAAGCATTTCTGCATTAAATCATTGGGCCAAGGAGATCATGGAGGTTAAGTCTCTACAATTTTTTAACCATTGGCAATGAGGTCACCAGTGCGCACTGACCACCTTTCCTTCCCAGACAAGCGGGTACCCCTTGATCAGATGCTGGATGGACTTCTAGCCAGCGTTGGGGATCAAACCCCAGTCTTTCACAATGACAGCTCAGCGCTTTAAACACTGAGCCAATGCTGTTTAATGTAGTACTGTAGCAAAACTTGTAGGTTACTTAGTGATTCCGAATTCTTTAACACTGAGCTAGCGCTATTCAATGTAGTACTATAGCAACACTTGTAGGCTACTTAGTGATACCGAATCCTTTAACACTGAGCCAGCTCTGTTTACTGTAGCACAAGAGCAACACTTGTAGGCTACTTAGTGATTCCGAATCCTTTAACACTAATGTAATATCCTCGGTAGTTTCATGATCAGTAATGTCCGCGCATACAAGGTGGTGGAGAAGTGTGATGCGAATGTCGGGTTATGGTATCATAATGGGTGCAAACTTACACCTTTTTAAACTGTGTAATTTTAAATGACAAAATACAAATTTTAAATGAAGTCGATTAAATAGTTTCTGAGTAATAAAATTTCAAAAAGCCCTATTTATAAACGTTCATTTCTTTCAAATTCACTGAAATGTTCACATGCTTGGAATGTTTTCCCAAGTTTCTTTAATGACCAAGAAATTTAATGTTTTTTCACAACGGCTTAGCATGAAAAGTTATGCAGTACTTGTTGTCGAATCATTGGTCATTCTTGAGCGTTTACCATTTGGAGCAGTGGAAAAGTAAATTAACGTGAAAAATATTAAATTTAATTATTATTTGTTAAATTCGTTTCTTAAGTGTCTCTAATTGCATTAAAATTTAAAATTATTATTTTTAATATTTTATTAAGACGGAGTCAAATGCATTATTTTATAGAATAATAACGCTCTTAGAAGGAATTTATATTCCGAAGAGATTTTATTGTTGAAATCAAATTTCTAAAGAATCCCTCATAACATTAAAACTTAAGATAAGTTTTATAAATTTATAATCTCACCATTTTTGATTTCAGATATTATTAAATATTTCAAAAAATACCCAGATCCAGTGCTTACCCTCAAAATCTTCCGAACAATATCCCATTAACTCTTTCGATGTAAATAATTTTTAAGCATTTTTGCAACATTTCTTTCTATTTTTCTTATTCTTTCAATTTAGTCAATGCAACACGTATTGGGCATTTAAATCAAATGACAATGGAACAATTTGTTTTATTTGTTTTATTATTATTTTTTTAACCCAAAGGCAGCACATTTGAAGTGTATACAAATCAAAAGGTAGCTTAGACTCTTTTTATTTCGTTTCTCCAAAGTTTTACATAAAAGCAGCTATTCGCAAATGTCAAGAAGAAAAGTGTTATATAGCTTGATTATAATTAATATATTTGCTTTAATTTGGTAGATACTTTTATAAACAGTTTCATGAAGAAGAAAAAATTCTTGTCTCAAATAATATCTGTTTTTAATGATCTTTGGCCCTTTACTATCTCAAAATATTGCGGATTTTTCAACTACTTAAAGTTTTTAAACTGATTTATTTTTTTTATGAATACCCCAATTGATTTAATGACATATGAAGTTCAAGGTAGAAGAATGGTTTATGTCCATCAAAGTTCCTTCGGAAGAATAAAATTAAGTTCAAAGTTTGAGACTTTTTACGAGCAAGCATACAGTTGAAATCGTTAAAATAAAAATGTGCACTAATGTCACAAATATTTATTTGAATTGTCCAGAAGTTTCAAAGTAAAATTTGAAATTTTTTGACTGAAAAAGAAATTAAATTTGAAAATCAATTTGGGCAACAACCGCTTTTTCTCCCCCTATAAAATAAATCCTCCCTCTTATTTCCGTCCTCTTTTTTACTCTACTTTTTTTTTGTTCCCTCCCTCTCCTGATCTTTTCTTCTGAGATATTTTCAAAATGAGGTTTTCATGAAATTCGCGTGACTCAGATTTCTTAAAAAAAAAAATTTTTTTTTCATGTATTATAAATTTTGATATTTAGCCTGTTATCTTCTTTTTTGTTTTGTTTTTGTGGGTAATGTAACAGACATGTAGTCGTTGGACTTGAACGGGGAGGGAGAGATTCTTCCTAAAGAACGCGGACAGGAACCGCTTTTCCCTCACCATCTTCACTGCATAATAACTCTCAAGGAGAATGAATCGATTTTCCACGTTACTGATTTGACAAAACTTAGTAGTCCTCAAAAAGAAACAGATTTAATCGTCATTTTTTGGGAAAAATGGTCGTAAATCGTTTCCCTCCAATTGATATTTTTTAAATATTTATATGCAAAATATTACTGAAAAGTTACCATTTTAATATTATATGGTTTAATATGAAATATTAATTTTTTTCTAGTTATTTTGCTCCTCTAAAAATTACAAAAATCGAAAATAGAAAATCGATATGGTTGTTTCAATTCAAAAACGTTTAAGTAAGACTAACAAATGAAAGTTCATAAAACTGATCATTAAACTAATAAATTGTATTTTTTTTTTCAAAAATAATTTTGTTGAGTGAACAATTTTATTCACTTTTAACTTATCTCTAATGTTTTTGTATCCAGATGTAAAAGAAATAGACAGAAAACGATATTTCGAAATTGGAAGTTGTTTGCCATTTCTATTTTAAAGCAGATAAGGCAGATTTCGTCATTTCGTTTATTAATAATTAATCCTTTAAATTCGCAAAATAAAAAGATTAACGCTCTTTTTAAATTTATTTTTAATAATTTTGTTACGAGTGAACAATTTTATTCACTTTTAGCTTGTCTCTAATGTTCTTGTACCTAAAATTAAAGAAATAGATAGAAAACGATATTTTGAAATTGGAAGTTGTTTGCAATTTCTATTTTAAAGCAGATTTCGTCATTTCATTTATTAATAACTAGCCGCCAAGCTAAAGGTTTTCACAAATAAAGTTTTTTAAAACATAGCAGGAAATCTGAAGATTAGTGGACAATTAAAGTGTTCCTGTCCAGCAATTACATCCGTTTATCCAGTTCTGCTGCAGATGTGTTATAGCTCTTGAGGATGTTTGAAATTATATAGCTACAACGCTTAAGAAAAAAAAACTAAAATGCTAAATACATGAAAAGAACACGAAAACGAATTAATTTTTTATGGTATCAATTTCTATTTCTATATAATTTTTTATGGTATCAATTTCTATTTCTATATCGCTACAAAAATTATCGTCTTCGCTTAAGAAAAAAAAATAGAGCGTGGAAAGAAGAAGAAAAACTTATTATAACAATTATGAACAGCGACAAATATATCAAAGCGAAGCGTTCTATTTACGTATCGAATATGTTGCCACATTTTTAATACAAAAGTTAAACTTTTCTCCACTTTGATAAATGTAAACTAATGCGAACCTTACAATTTAATTATTAATTCCTTCGTATATTATTGGTTTAAGTTGTCGAAATATTTCAATTGTAAGGTTCACATTAGCATACATTTATAAGAGTGGAGAAAAGTATATGCATCTTTTAATAGTTTTTTGAATATGGCTCTTTGAAAACGAAAAAGCATAGATTTTTTTACAAAATGACTGATAACTAAAAAACTAATCCAAATTTTCGAAAAAGAAAAAAAAAATACTTCTTCATTATGTCAAAACACAATTATGTGCCGAGTTTCGTGCCTGGGCGAGGCTTCTGGGGTGATATATTGTGATTACAGACACACACACAGCCGCGTTTATTATTATGTATAGATTAAAGAATATCCCTTAAATACTCAAAATAAAAAGATTAAGCCAAAAGCAACAAGTATATTTATAAGTACACCAATTTAATTAATGACTTATTTTTTTTATATAGCCATAGTTATTATCAAATTATATTTTAGCGCACATGCAAGTAGATTGTTTTTTGAATTGGTTATTTTTTTAACGTCATATGTTTAAATTTGTCATTTGCCAAATAAAATAAATAAATAAATAAACCATTATTTAGAAAACAGTCATTTATAAATTAGTAAACCATTATGATACAGTCATTTATTTTAATTTATTGCATTCTATATACAAAATAAAAGCAAAGGTGAGTTTTAATTCTTTAATTTAAAAAATAAAAAATAAAAATTTTAAAAATTATAAAAAATTTTCACGCAGTTTATATTTGGATAAATTACAAATTGCGGTACTGCCATCTATCATTTTGTTCTGGAACAAAATGTTAGATTTTTTCGGCCCCTCTGAATTTTATAATATTTGTCTTCCTTCTCACTTAAAGTATTTGCGATTTTTAAAGTGTAAATTTTTATTTATCTTCCTTTTTACATATGTTCCGAAAATTTTAAAAGAAACCTGTGATAAAATGGCTCAATTTTCTTTTTTTCTGATCATTGTTAGTGCTAGTTCAACGAATTTAAAAACTAGAACAAAATAGTCTTGATAAAGTTACAATAATTAATAAATATTGCTGTAATAATTAACAATTAATAAATTGTAGTATTTTGACAAAATTTGGTCAGAGAGTAATTGGCCAAGTTTAAAAATATTTTGAAATTTCAATTAAAAAAATATTGTTTCAAGATATAGCCAATGATAACAAAAATTTATTAATTTATTTATTAACACATTTCGTCTAGGGCAGTGCTATATAACTTTTTTTTAATGCTAAAATAAAATATGTGAAATTATTAGGTTTTAAAATAAAGTCTGAAATGAAAAATATTTTTTTCTGTACTTCATTACAAATATTTACAATATATTTATTTACAATATATATATTACAAATATATTTATTTTAAAAGCCAGAATAAATAAAAATTTATTAATTAAAATTAAGTGTTTCGATGAATAAAGTTTTTGGTTTTTGTCGTAATTACAATTTAAGGCGAAGTACGAGGAAGGGAAATATTATCGTAAAGATTGTTTCATAACTGAATAATAGATGGCAGCATCAAAATATAGTGCTAAAATTATAAAATTCCTTATGAAGTGAATTAATAAAAAATCTACTCACACTATCAAACCGTAGAAATTAACTATATCACTCATTAAAATATGAAATATAATAAAGTATAAACGCATATAATATATAAATAATTGACTTATTTTTTTACCTTTATGAATGATTAGAAATATATTAATCAAAATTAAGAGCTAACTTTTAAGCCTAAGTGACAAACATTTAAAATATTAAAATTTTTTTGACACTTCTTTCACAAAGAGACAGTTTAAATTATGGGTAATGATTTTGTTTTTAAAATGTTATTATGAAATTATAAGTTATAAAATCAGACACTAAAACGTATCTTCTCTAAATGAACTTTTTTTTTCTTTTTGAATCTTTTGTTTGATGAATTTTGATTCTTGATCCTCAAAATTCTAAATTATTATTTGGATATCTAAATAATTATTTAAAGGATCTAAATGACTAAATTACATTATCTAAATAATTATTTAAATAATCTAAATAATTAAATTAGATTATCCAAAAAATTATTTAAATAATTATTTACTCACTTAAGGGAGTAATTTAAAAAATATGGCCCGTTCCAACTTAGGCTAGAGAACAGTTATAAGTTGGAGTTTCTTAATATTAATTTAACTTTTTACATATTTCCTCATGTCTCTAAAACTATTTTAGATAATTAAATAATTTAAAATTATAAAAGTAATAATTATTAGTAATTATTAAAAGAGTTGTAGATAATAAGTAAATAAAATATGAAAATAGTTGAAGATAATTTTATGCAAAGTGTATTTTTAAAAAAAAAAATTTTTTTCATTGTTTCATTTAAAAATGGTCGAAATATTTTCAGTTCAAAATGTTAACTCCATTTTGTAATTCTATGGGACGAAATATAAAATTTAAGTAAAGTGGGCCGCATAGTTTCTGTCTAATTGATTTTCAAAAAAAGCCCTTGAAGGATATATGCTAAAGACGCAAAAATTGAAATTAATAACTACTAAATTGAAATTAATAAGTACATATTACGATATACGCATATTATATTGAAATTAATAAAATTAAAATTAGACCCTAACTATTTTCTCGCCGAAACTATCGGGACCTTATCTTGCTTATCGCGGCAGCGATCGACTCCCCCCCCCCTTTTTTTTTTTCTTTTCTTTTGAGGATTAAGAATTTATGCCTAAAGAAAATAAAGTTATGTTTAGTACAGGAAAATATGTTTCTGTTCAAATTTCTTAACTTAAAATGCACTAGAAAATTAACATGAAATTAGCCTCTTTTATTAATAAGATCAAACCTAAATACCTGAAAATCCGATCACTGGATTAAAAGTTATTACTGTGTTCCATTTTATATTTCACACACAATCCAGATAACACTGTAAACAAATATTATGTTTTTAACACCATAAAAAATTAATTTTTAAGATTTTTAAAACACACTTTAAATTGGACTCATTTTTTTAAAGACAAACTTTAAAATGTAAGCTTGACATAAGCATAATTTCGTTTTCCCGGAAACTTACGGTACATTTGTTTGTATGACGATTGCAAGTGTAATTTAAAAACAATTCTTGTGACTATTATTAATGGCTTACCAAAGAGAAGAAATTAATCGATGGAGGAGCGCTAATATGCTCTCTTCGGTAAGTCATTCTCTTCAATTTATTTGTACTGATTTCGAGTATTGATAGACATAAACAAAATCTCAAAGAATATCTCAAATCTCATAATACACTAATATGCAAGTAAATTACAAGAAAGAAAAGATGTAAGGTATCTGAATCAAAAATTCAAATGATGTTAAATAGCGTGAATTTTTTCATGTTATGAATTATTTTATGTATCGTTATAAAGATTTTAATACAGTTTTGTTATGCTATATATTTTTGCATTTAAATTGTGGCAGTGGGGTTATATATATGGAGAAATAGCTTTCGACAATGTCAATCTTCATCTATCAAAAGGTATCCAATGACATAATCGAGTTAACATGTCTTATTTACTAATAAATGAGTTTTTAATAATTGTAGTGGTGGACACGCTACAGTACTCCCCCCCTCCAGAATTTTATCTGTGATGGAATTCGATGAACGAATACCAAACCACTTAGACGTTTCATTGCTGTTTTCATGAGAAGCGGGAGGGTTGTATTAGGATCACCGGATGCGGGCGTTCCTGTGTTGCTATTAGCAGTCGAGAGTCAAAAGGCTTCGTTGTGTTACTGAGTAGCAACAGTGTGAGGAGGACAAAGTAACAGTCGGAAATAGCAAGTCAACTGTTCAATGTGGACCATCGATCGAAGTAGGCGTGTCTGTCAAGGTAGACGTGTTCAGATCATGATATGGAGCGAGTGTTATCGACAATGCTAACCATCATCTATGAAAAGGTACCACAAAGTAAAATCGAGTTGAACTTGTACTTAATTGTGAAACAAAGTACTTGTCCACTTCATCTCACTTCTCCATCTGTGTAGTGCCCATGGGCAGCTAAGATAATGGCAGTAGTAAAAAGGTCAGTGCTAGTGAAATAGCAGAAGCAGTAGCGGTCAATAAGTTTACACCTATGATCTAACTGTTGTCTAAGGAAGTAAAATGGATTTATTTTATACTAGTGAATTGGTATTTAATAATTGTTGTGGTAGACGCGTTACAGTCTATATTTCTTCAAGGTGTTCCTTGGATTATTGCCAAGTTGATCACCGGGCTTTTTTTCCCTTCATTTTTGACAACCCGAGCACAGTTCATCTCATTATGTTTTAAATTAGTTTTAATATTATGTCTTTAAGTTACGTCTTTTTATTTATGTTTTTTATGATCTTGAATTTAATTTTGTCTACGGCACCGTTCAATTTGGCAAAGAGCTGCCCGCAAACATGATTGCTGCCAAAAAAAAATCTAGTAAATTTTCACGAATCCCAGATTTCAAACATACCTAGTGAAAGTCTCTGTGGCTCAGGGGATAGAGCATTCGCCTTCCAATGAAGTTAGCCGGGTTCGAATCCCCAGCGATAGCTGGTCGAAACGATTCCGCATTCGACTTGCACCGACCACAATGCTGACGTGAAATATCCTTAGTAGTAGACGGATCATGGGTTAGAGTCCCCTTGCCGTCAGGCCAATCGTGGGAGGTTTTCGTGGTTTTCCTCTCCATGTAACCCAAATTCGGGTTAGTTCCATGAAAAACTCCTCTGCGAAAGCAAATTTCTCTCAATACTTGATCCAGGAGTTCCCTTGTCTCCTGGATTGGGTTCAAAATTACACGACTACGGAGTTGAACGTTAGTAGTTTTAAACCCAAAAAATCGGGTCGACGGTTATAAAATAAAAAATTATAAAATATTACCTAGTGAGATCTGCACCGATACCCAGTACTGTCTTCTGATCAACATTAAAGATGAATTCCATTCCAGGCACCGTCTTCAATGATACCAAACAGAACAGTTTCCGTGATTGATATATGCATCTGATATCAAATTTGTATTCATCACATACGAGACAAGATTTTTTGATGGTATTTAAAATATGATTTGGAATTTAGAAAGATTAAGTAAAATTTAATCCGTTCTGCTATAATGAATCCGTTCTGCTTTTGAAAATGGAATTAATTAATATTACATTAATTATATTAAATTACTGAGGGGAAATTTTGTTTTTTATTAAACTAGGAGGCTTCGCCCCCTTCTCGATGGCGCTCGCCAACCCCCGGAACTGCTTTCGCAGTTCATTTCGGATTGCTTCGCAATCCAATGCTCGCTTTGCTCGCGCATTGGATACGTTCTTAACGTCTAGCTTTTGTATACTTTTTTGAATACTGAAGTTCCGAAAACTTTTCACTGTAGAAAATTCTAAACAATTTCAATATTATTCTACATTTCAATATTATCTGGGCATTTGGCGATACAACACTTATAGAATTGAAGTATTTGTTACGTCAAGCACTCAGGTATCATAATTTTGATCTAGTTGCGCTTCTATGTTATTTTGATTCATGTTGCTAAGTTAACAATCAAATAATTCTATGGCTGGCAACAGCATTTTTATTTTTTAAGTTGCTTATTTTTATTTCTTTTAGAATTCGTTATTTTTTTTAGCGAAATTTTTTTTAACCTAACAGAATTCTTTGCCGACTGTTTTCTCTATAAATGAAGAAAATAAAGTAAATATTTAAGTGTTGTGAAAAGAATCTTATTTAGTTGTACAAAGTACTTCTTTAAAAATGAAAACTGATGCCACCGGCGGAAAAGAAATACAGCCAAAATTTGGGAGCCGCGTAAGAGAATTATATATAATAGATTATATATTTTTCAAAACAGTGTTATGGACGTTGAATTATATTTGGTGTGCAAAACATAAATACCGTTGCGATTTTTCTAAGCTTATTAAATGATAAAGTTAATAAATTCATTTTTATTTAATTAAAGTATTTTTGCCAAATGATAAAATAAATAAGAAATTTCGAATAGTTCTCATTACCCCGGAAAAGTTAGAGAGCATAATTAAAAGAGATGGAATAATTTATCGTAAAGAAACTATTGTTGTCATCAAGTGTTGTGTCCTAAATTATATAATGTTTCGTCAAATTTCGGACCCATTTTTTTTACGTGCTTTCAATTTTAAATATGAATACAGTCTTTCCCTAATTTTAAACATTAGATACAAGCAGACATACATCTTATTTTAGAAAAAATAAAACTTCTCAAAAAGTATTATTACTATAGCCTTAAGTAGATTCTTTTTTTTAATCCCTTACAAAAAAGGTTTTGCATCAAAAAAGCCAATTGAACCAAAGGAGGATAGCTTAGATTCTTCTTTTTATCCCATTTATATAAGGTAGTTATTGCATTGTGGAAGCCAATTGGGATTAGTAAATAATAAGAATTCTTTTTTTTTTCAATTCCTTACATTTTTTTAAATCCCCCATTGCATCGTAGAAGCCAATTGAGTCCGAGAAAGCAGCTTAGATCGTCTTTCTTTGGCTCTCACATTGGAGGTATTTGCTGCATTTTAGAAACCAGTTGGTTCTGGGAAAATAGTTTAGAATCTTTTAAAATCTTTTACGTACGAAGAATGCACCATAGGAGTAGGTGATTGAGATCCCTCGCATAGGATGTATTTAATTCATAACGGAAATCAATTGATTCTAAGGAAATAGTTTAGTTTTTATTTATCCTTTACATAGGAGATAATGCATCGTAGAAGTCAATTGAGTGTCAGAAGAGATGACAGCGAACTCACTTTAATGCGATTGAAGATGCTTTTTAAGACTGTTCTTACGCCCAATGAATGTAGCCGATTTGAAGAACGAAAACTTTGCAGGTACGAATGTTGACTAATATTATATTTAAACAAAGGAAATATTGAAATTAAAAGCCATTATCATCATTATTATAATTATCATCATTATTATAATTATCATCATCATTATTATAATTATCATCATTATTATCATTATCATCTTTATTATACATATTATCATTCTATTATTTATAACTAACAGTAAAAGCACGTAAAATATCTTTTTTTTTTCCTCTTTAGTAAAGGAGAAAAATTCAATACACTCTCTATGTAGAGTTTTGATGCATGAAGCTCATATAAAGTTATCAGAAACTCTGATTTCAGTTGAACTGAGATTTAAGATAATTGCTCAGATGCTTAGGATATTCTGGGTGTTTTCAATATCTTTAAAAATGACTTGCTAAGTCATCAAGAATTTAATAACTAATGAGTTGAAATGACTGTTTTTTCTGCTATACTTACTCTTAAAAGCGAATAATGTTAGATCAGATCTAACTAGCAATTATATTATTAAAGTAACCATCAACTGAATTGGTTGTTACTTATTACTATAATCTTTAATCATAATTTCGTGATGTATGTACCAATCTCTTGGCAACAAATAAATTACATTTAAAAACTCTTCTTATGTTTTGCTCTGATGAAAAAAGTATGGTCAAAGCTATCCAAAACATGGTTAAATTTACTTTGTTTTCTGGTTCTGTGGGAACAGCGAAAAGCAAGAAGTACAATAATTCTTGCCGTAAAGCTTTGGTAGAGACTTTTAGTAAAATAAGTGATTTATTATCAGGCTTCTTGATAGCAAATTTGATAAAATTATTTCCTCTGGAAAAATTCTGCCAATAACGGTAATTTTAACTATTTAAGTATATTTTAAAGTAGTGCAAATATATTCAGTTTTATAACAATTATTTTATTTGGTAAGCGCTTGTAAATTTTCCTTTTGGCTAGATAGTTTTATTTGTATTTCATATCTATATAAAAGTGCCAGGACAAGGCTGAACTAGATTGGCAAACTTAGCTGTTGCGCATTAGGCTCCCCTGCATCCTAAAACGGAAGCGTTTAGGTAGCGGGTTCGAGTTTCGTCAATTATTGCGTGTATGCAGAACTGTGTGCTTAATTAAAGCAGGGCCAAATTGAAAAAAAAGTAGGACAAATCTGAGAATGACAACATAAAGATATATCCGAATTTACGCTGGCACTTGAACCCTCAACCTCCAAGCTTGAGAACAATTGGCAGAAGGACACTACCCCTCAGTCACGGAGGCCTCAATAATGTAAATGTTTGGCTGTTTTACTTTAAAATAATGATCTGTTTTATTTATCTTAAATGTTACTGCGAGTTGAACGAAAACGATCTTTCCAAATTTAACTTGTATTATTCAACCACGATAAGTTGGCAGGTGGCGGGAAAATCTAAGGAAAGAGTTCACTTTTTATAGGTTGGGAACTGGCTTACCATTCCCATATCTTAGTTCACTACGATAGAAGGTTCTTTAAACAAGATTTTTTTTTTACTCATTCATTTCTACAATAAGTAAATAAAGTATCTATAACCATTTCCCCCCGATTCCTCGTTTTTCTTTCAATTTAATTTTCTTTACCTTCTCCCCCTAAATCACTGGAATAAACTCTACCGGTTTGCTTCATTCTCACTTTGCGCACGCTAACTTAACTCGTGATAGGAGACCTATACTCAGGGCTAAAGAGAATACAAGGGCTAGTTCACTCCGCTCTTAGAGCTGAAGCTACGATTTCCCTCCTCATGACGTCACTGTGTCCACAGATCTCGGAGATCGCAAGCAAAGATATGATAACTTTACATCTTTCTCTTTGTAAAAAATAAGTTAGACTTTTTCTGGTTATTAGTCTTCAAACTTTACGTAATTAACACAGTATTTCCGTTCATAAACATAGTTCAAAAAAAACTTTCTTGGTTATTATATTAAAAAAATACCATTTTAAGCTTATAAAAATGTTTTGCTAGTTGGTGAAAATGACACTATAAATACTTTATTTTAAAAAGTTCAGTTTTAACTTCAACTATTAAGAAAAATGAAGGCATATATCGACACTTTTTTTATCTACATATTCTTTTATAAAGATAAGTTAAGTTAAATTTAGAATCCCTGATTTTAAAATATGTCGTTAATAGCAATTTGTTCATACTTAATCATTAGGAAACATCAACCTTAAACGCTAATTACTGAAACAAAATAATAATTTAGGTTCATAATGACATTAGAAATTTTACAATTGTTTATAGACATTTAAATTTACGATGATATAATTTATAGATATTTAAATTGAAGAGAATATAATTTTTAAAAAAAATCATAAATATTTAGAATAACTACATTAAAAAATATGTTATGAAATTAGGAGAATTTCAACTATATACTATATATTTTATTTATACTTTTTACTTACATTTTAATTTTCTTTGACTTTATCTATTTTTTAATTCTTTTCACCTGCCTTTCTTTATGAAGTAACGAGGCGGTTTCTATTTAGATAATGAATTTTTATAAAAGTTCTTTACGACAGAATAAACGTATTGCTGTTTTATATTAACTGTGTCATTTCGGAATCCATTCTTTACATAGTTGTTCATTTACTTTAGGGAACACGCGAAAAATTATACTTTTTCCTTTTGTTTTTATATCAGAATTTTTGCAAGTTGCAATCGCGCAAACTGGCATTTCGATAATAGTTTTAAATTCTTGTAAATTCACTGCAAAAACTGAGGAAAGTCATTATAGAAAATAACAAATGTCTTAGAATATCTCGCAAAAAGAAATGATCCAATATTAGTTAGAGCTAGTAAGGCCAAACGCTCCGTTCTTGAAGTAAAAGTGCGAGCTTTGCGCCAAAGTGACGTCACTAGAGTGACGTTGGAGGATCGGCGGGGCGAGAGATACTTCAAAGGAGTGAACCAGCCCTTCTATTCTCTTTAGCCCTGCCTATACTTCTAAAAATTCATATATTGTTTAAAACTAGAAAGACTGAACATTGCTGTATACCTAGAAAGACTGGAGGGGACACTGTGGTACTTCTCAGATTATTTGTGTGTAGATCAATTAGGTATCCAAAATCATAAAATATAACCATAATTAATTTGATGAAAACCTATAATAGACTTAATCATCAAAACTCTATAGTAATTTTTCTGATTTTGTTAACGAGAATAACAAAACACTGATTTTTCAATTATACTTGTACATTAGTTTCCCAGAAAATTAAGTTTCCTTTTCTCAATAAATAATAATTATAGATTCATTGAAATACTCTTTTTTTAAGGAAACTGGGGTACCTTGTACTTACCGAAGGGTACTTTATACCCAAACATACCAGGAGTTAAGGGATTCCTGCTAAAGTACCTGAAGGCTAATATACGTCCCCATAAGGCTCGCTAACACATTAGTATTTAAATCAGCACTTAAATTAGATCAAATTATGAAACTTCAAAAATATATTAAATTCATTTTTTGAATTACAGAGAAACAAAAAACGATAGAATTGGCCCAATCTGTTTCTTTAGTGTTTAAGTATTCTTCGATTTATAAAAGGTTGAAAAAAACCTTTTATTGTTCATATTTAATGTTTATATCTTATTATAAGAATTATTTCTGTATGTTTTCATTTCTTTTTAAGGAACAACTTAGTTAAGTTCTTAGTGGAACACCTATCCAGTGAAAATGAGAGGGTACGCTATTCTTCTTTAGATCTTCTTTGTTGCGCCATTCCAAGGTTGGAGAACAAAACAGATCCACTCTTGATGCCTGTTCTGCCTAAAGTGATGAGGTGCATGCATGAAGCCGAAATGAAGGAAACAATATTGAAAGCACTGCATTTCTTTCGATCTTTATTTAGACACACCAAAGACATGTCCAGGTATTATGTTTATTCTAGCATCAGAACTTAGATAATTTGTAAATGACAATCAAAACGTTTTCGTTTAAAGACAGAACAGTTTATTGTTTGTTAGCCAGTCATACAAAAGCGCCCTGAGCCTTAAAGCAATCATCTCAGTCTTTCACCACTATGAATATACTTGTTTGGTAAGGAAAGTTTTTCTGCAATTTAAGAAGTCCAAAATTTGTGCTGCGCTTCTTCGTCTGATACAAACTGTCAACATTCCAAGCATCTTCCACTTAAGACGTGAAAATCGCAATGAACTTATATTGTTAGAATCGTTAGTCTGTTTAATAATATTTGATAACATCCTCATCTTAGGAAACGTTTCAGCATTTTCAACACACATTCAATTCAGGAGTAAATGCCACACTACATACTTCCATGCCTGAATGTCGGTATTTACGTACCCGCTACGATACACTCATTTTCCTAGATTCTACAGAGACGCCCGCAAGCGGACACTTTTTTTTTTTTTAACTGTGCCTTTCATTAGAGTGGTGACAGCAAGGGTGAAAGAAGAATCGTATTCAAACTATTCCTTTATAAATTTTATATGTGTATGGAGTACACTGAACTAATAAACTGTTATGGTAAAATAATTGTAATTATTTGAATCTTTTCTTGAATTTCTAATTTGCGAAAGAAATAATGCTTTAATGTTTTTTTTCAAATGTTTAGAGAACATCAGTAGTTACTTTAATCTGTATTCTCTGAACTAATAGAATTAGAATTTCAGAATTGAAATTTCTGTACCAGAATTTTGCATTACAAGATTTAGACGAAATTTCCAATAAGTTTCGAAATGTACTGAAAAAGGTTTGTTAAACATAATTCTGTTTTATTAATAATTATAGTAAATTTTTCTTTGCACTAACTGTTTTAAGTAAAAATTGAGGAATATATTGTATCAATCCCGAGTCGAATCAAAGTCATAATCCTGGAAGCATGGGATCCTATTCAATACAAAAAAGGTCATAAATCAAGATATTGTTATTGAAACATGTTAAAAAAGATTATGCCATATTATTAAATTGTTGCAAAAAAATAACAGAATTATAATTACAATCTGACAATTATTGTAGTTTTGGGAGCATAAACTACAGTAAAAGTAAAAACAAATCTGCTTCACTTATCAAACACCTAATTTTGCCACATATATGTCGGTTTTGTTATCCATATTTTGAATTTGTGAAGAATTTATCAGAAAAAAAATTATAATTTTTAAAGAAATGTAAAAAAATTTAACTAGTGAAAGTGTAATAAATACCATATGTTTGCATTAAAAAAGCATAGCAGAAAATTACGCTGAAAAGCAAATTTTAAAAAGTGATGTTTATCTTGGTATCTATAGTGCCCTTTCTAAGATAATTGGAATGCTGGTTCACATTGTGTAAATCATTTGTCTGTATCCTCTTACTTCAACCATATATATTTCACTCAAACAATCAATTGTAACATGCGACACTTATAACCAGGGCATTTGCTAAAAAAAATGTATTAAATCCCATGACATACATACTGGATAGAAATATTCGATTCAAGATGTAATACACACATTAAATCCATACACCTTAATCTAAATCATACTCCCTTAATCTAAAATGTGTACAGTTTAAATATACCTGGGTGGAGCAAATTGACGTAAGAGAAAAATGGTTTTAAAATTTGAAATCTGCATAACAAAGTACAATGAAAATGATCAACACTATGTCAGATATCTATAGCTTGTTAATTTATGTTCATCTTAAACTAAAAATTTATAGTCGAAATTTTAAGTATCAGTATCAAAGGACATAAAAAGATATAAATTGTAATGAAATAAACTATTTGTTTAAAGATGGCAAAAATCTTTTGTTAGTGACCAATTGTCTGGTAAGTTTTCGTTAACTGAGAGTACTATATGTATATATTGGTCTTCGAGTCATTCGGCTTATATAAAATCTTCAAAAAAATTAATTTGCTTATATCCTTGCTAGGAATGAAATATATATATCACATGCAAACATCAAAGTAATTATTTTTTTATTAATGTTTTTATTTTTGCCATTGTCATTAATATCATTATCATCATTATCATCATTATTATAATTATCATCATTATTATAACTATCATCATTATAATTATCATCATTATTATAATTATCATCATTATTATAATTATCATCATTATTATCACTATCATCATTATTATCATTATCATCATTATTATCATTATTTTAGATTCATTGAAGAGCTAATCTCTCTTGGAACTGAATTAGACAGCATCACGTCCCAGATGAATTTTTTCCATGGTCTAAATATTGTTTTCGATCAAAACATTGGCGACGATCTCTATTCACATTTGATTCAGCCACTGGGAAAAGCACTTCTTCAAAACTGCAGTTTGCCGTCCTGCTTTGCCATTTATCGTGCTTTGAAAAAAATTCACGAGCAGATAGGAGACGAGGACTTTTACAATCTTCTATCATCCGATGGTCTTGAAGCTCAATGCGTCTACACCAATTGCTACAAATTTGAAAACGAGGATCCCTATCTGAATTCAAGCGAGAGCAATCTCTCAGTTCTAATCAGAGAATATCTGAGAAAAAGCTCCAAGATGAAACTGGACAAAGCTTTCGGAATAGTCGATTTCGCCTTGCTCAAGAAAATCGCGATCACGAAGGACAGCGAGAGAGCCGTGATGGTGGACCATTTTGCAATCGCTTTCAAGAAACTGTTCTGTGATGAACTCGATTACGCAGGCCACTTGATGGACATTCTAAAACTCGTCTGCGCATTTTTACTCAGCTCTAACCGGCCGGTACAGATGAGTGGCTTTAAAATTCTCAGAGACGTCATAACAAAAATGGGCTTTTATGTGTCGCCTCACCTCTCGTATTTGATCGGTGTCTTACGAGAATGCTTAACATCTCCTAACAGTGAGATAAAATGCAAAACAGACAAGATTCTCAACAAACTCATGCGAGCCATTCACCCTATGACCATCATATGGGAGCTCTTAAAGACCAACGATGCTTTGCAAAAAGAAGCCATATTGAGATTCATACTTAAAGAGCTGAATTTCTTCCCCTACTGCTGTTTCGATTTGATTGCATTGAGCAAATGCCTGACCTTCCACATGCAAGATCCGAATTCGGCAGTTCATAGAGCAAGCGTGGACTGCATGATTGTGCTTCTGTCCATCATGAGGGCCACACCAGTATATGGCATTCGGGCGGAGGCTTCAAAGTTGATGCTTCCAAATTACCACCTTCAAAGAGGTACAGAGCAAGAAGAAGACGATGAGGAAGATGTTGATTCTATCTCTAACGATGGAACAACGGATGCTGATTCATCCGCAGCGCAGACTTCGATGACAACAGCAAGTTTGGTGTCATTGTCAACTACGCGTTCTGATGCAACTTTACGAGAAGACAGTGAAATGGAAAAAGATAATATTGATACAACACCAACTCCTTCGATGATCTCACCTACAAGGGACTACGATGTCTTACCAGAGAGAGAAACAAGTGGCGTTTTTCCTAAAAAGAAAAACGATGCATCGTACTCTGTAAGAATGCCATCATCTGAGATAAAGAAAAGGTATTTCTTTCGATTTTTCTCAATAGGAATTTATTATTTAAATGTGTTTTTTTCCCTAATTTTGGTGCCAGATATTCCAAAAAATGACTGATGGTTTGAGAAATCAAGTAGAAAAACCAGGGCTAAAGAGAATAGAAGGGCTGGTTCACTCCTTTGAAGTAGCTCTCGCCGCGCCAATCCGCCGATTTTCTCTAGTGATGTCACTTTGGCGCAAAGCTCGCATTTTTACTTCAAGAACGGAGCGTTCGGCCTTACTAGCTCTAACTAATATTGTAGCATTTCTTTTTGCGAGATATTCTAAGACATTTGTTATTTTCTATAATGACTTTCCTCAGTTTTTGCAGTGAATTTACAATAATTTAAAACTATTATTGAAAAGCCAGTTTGCGCGATTGCAACTTGTCTGATGGAAAAACGAAAGGAAAAAATATAATTTTCCGCGTGTTCCCTAAAGTAAATGAACAACTATGTAAAGAATGGATTCCGAAATGACACAGTTAATATAAACCAGCAATACGTTTATTCTGTCGTTAAGAACTTTTATAAAAATTCATTATCTAAATAGAAACCGCCTCGTTACTTCAAAAAGAAGGGCAGGTGAAAAAAATTAAGAAATGGATAAAGTCATGGAAAATTAAAATGTAAATAAAAAGTATGAATAAAATATATAGTATATCGTTGGAATTCTCCTAATTTCATAACATATTTTTTAATGTATTTATTCTAAATATTTATGATTTTTTTTAAAAATTATATTCTTTTAAATTTAAATATCTATAAATTATATCGTAAATTTAAATATCTATAAATTATATCGTAAATTTAAATATCTATAAACAATTGTAAAATTTCTAACGTCATTATGAATCTAAATTATTATTTTGTTTCAGTAATTAGCGTTTAAGGTTGATGTTTCCTAATGATTAAGTATGAACAAATTGCTATTAACGGCATATTTTAAAATCAGGGATTCTAAATTTAACTCAACTTATCGTTATAAAAGAATATGTAGATAAAAAAGTGTCGATATATGCTTTCATTTTTCTTAATAATTAAAGTTAAAACTGAACTTTTTAAAATAAAGTATTTATGAGTATATTGCCTATATCTTTAAAAACATTTTTATAAGTTTAA
>NC_092206.1:29766733-29909903 GCF_043381705.1 Parasteatoda tepidariorum | reverse complement strand
CCGGCGTTCAGTACTATTTCATATTGTTTTACAACACATGGTTTTAGCCCTCTGGTGGGAAAGACTTTAAAACAAAACTTACAACAGTTACTTTTCTCAACAACTGAAATTTAGAATAGTGTGATTAAGAAAAATATGCGAATTGTTTTCAATCTCAAATTAATATTGAAATGCACAGGTTTAGAATTTTCTACAGTGAAAAGTTTTTGGAACTTCAGTGTTCAAAAAAGTATACAAAAGCTAGAAGTTAAGAACGTATTCAATGAGTGAGCATCGGATTGCGAAGCAATCCGAAATGAACTGCGAAAGCAGTTCCGGGGGTTGGCGAGCGCCAGCGAGCAGGGGGCGAAGTCTCCTAGTATTAAGAAAAAGTCATTAGAAACTGTCAGTTTTCGACACTTTTCGAATTTTTAAAGGAATACTAAACAAATAGTTTTGAAAATTAAAGTACTTTAAAGGCTTACAATTAGTCACAACTTTTTCATACAAATTAAAACACTTCAGAAATCAGCCAAATTTGCATTTGGACCAAAATTATTTACAAAATTCGCCTAAAGTTAAAAATAAAATGCTGTTTAAAATAACAAACAGACGTCTTATTAGGAAATTGAAATAAAAATTACAGAGTTCTTTATCCTAAAAAATCTGTTTTTTTAAATGTGGAGGGATACAGGTGTTTGATAGCAATAGTTAGAGAACACATGTGCTAAAAAATTTTTAACACGAAATTCAAAGCGAGGGCTTACGTAGCTTTAAAATTTCAGAGAAACGAAGAAAATGGTATAAAGAAAGAGAAATTTTTATGAGAAAATTGGTTTCTCTATAAATAGAAATATCATGTTTTGGTAAAACTTCTCCTTACCTTCGATGGCCTAGATTCGAATCCCAGAGATGGCTTATCAATACGAATCCTGCTCTATGTCGCCCCAACCACAGTGACGTAAAATATCATCATCAGTAAACAGAACGGACTTTAGGTTAGAATCCTCTTGCCATCAAGCTAAGTACGAGAGATTATCGTGATTTTCCTCTCCACAAAACGCAAATGCGGGTTAGTTCCATGAAAAAGTCTTCAACGAAGGTTTGTCCAATACTAGACCCAGAAGTTCCCTTGTTTTCAGGGTTAGGTTCAAACTTACAAGGCTACGGAGTTGAACATTGATAGTCGTTAACTCAGAATTGGGTCGGTTGTTCAAACACCGGCTATAAAATAAAATATTACTATAATTAGTGAATGCTTGTTTGGTAATTTTGTGACAGCAATAGTTTGGTAATTTTTAGAGACTCTTTAAAACACACGAGTGCCTTAAAATGTATACATGAAAATAAATAAACATTTTCGGGTAAATTTGTCGTAGTAATTTTATAATTAATTTCACAATGTTTAATATTAACATACAAAATATCGTTAAAAAACTGTAAATTAACATGTAATAAATCAATATGTGAATAATGAATGTATAAGTAATTTAAACATTATTTAACAGCATGTCCATATCTGTGTTTAATAACTTTTGTGATGAATATGTCAACAAACTCATTTAATATCTTATAATTTTGAGGAAAATAGATCATTAAATGTCAATTTCAGTGCTAGTATTAGCATGATATTATTTGCAATTGAGAGAAGCTTTCACGTTTTAAAATAAAAGTTGATGTTTTTTTAAAACGAATATTTATAAATTGTTTTTTTTCTTCTTCTTTTTCTGTAAGTTCAGAATTCATTGTAAGTACATTTTCAATCTTATATAAGTTAGTTACGAAAATGTATCAAATTAAAAATGACTTAATATAAAATCTGAATTGTACAAATGATGGTTATTTTATCTTGGTAGAAAATTTTCGCTACAATTCAAAAGCATCATATAAGCCTAGATTTAAACCTCACTACTTTGTACAATTATAGCTTGAAAGATCACTTAATTCACCTGCGCCATTATTTCCATAAGATATGTCATATAGGCTGAATAAATTTTCCAAAATCACAAAAGTTTTATTTTCTAAGTCACTTTCGTATATTTATTAAATATCCGCCATTAAAATATAAGTGTTTAATGATTTGAAATAGCTAAAAGTTGTTGGAAATTTTGAAATGCATCTTGATTGAGATTCATGTAAGAGAAATTGAGTAGATTAGAGTTAATAAATCTTAACAAGTTTTTTAATTTTTGTTTAAAAAAAATGAATAAATAAAAGTAAATAAAAAATTTTAAGAAAATAAAAGTTTCGGATAATGAAATTTGAAAGGAAAAGAAGATTTGGTCAGGAATTATTTTTGAAATGGAATTGGCTGTGGTCTATAAGCAATAAAAAACACTTTAAATTTAATCCTCTTATTCTACGTTCCGTTTAGCCGGGCGCAAGGGAATTCAACTTCTTTTTTTTTTACTTTTCTTTGCTTAAATGAAGTTTTTTTATTTCTTTAATTTTTATGAGTTTAAAGAAATAAATTTTTTAAAAAAAGTTGGTGGAAGCCTTTATTTTTTGGCGACATTTTGCTTATACTTTACATTTAATTTTTTAATTGCACTTTTCAGTTAGCCAGGCGGAAAAGAATTCAACTACTTTTTCTTTATTTTTTTTAATTTAATTTTCTTATTTATTTTATTTTTATGTGTTTAGAAAATTGAAATAAAAGTTGATGGAGATCTACATTTTTTGCCAACTTTTCGCTACGCCCGTCTAAGCGAAAAATACCCTTTTTAATAAATATATTGTGTAGATTAAACCATTTCTATTATCAAATGAATTATTAGCTATCCTTTAGCTGGATAGCAGAATATTTGACAGCTAACGGTGCCGAAGTACAATTGTCCGCTGCAATTTTTTTCCTCTGACCGGTTGACTTTATCGCCGTTGGATTTTATCTGAAATTTTATCGGAGTAGCTAACATATGAGTTTTAATAATTTATAAAAGAAACCTTTATGTAATTTCAGTTTAAAAAAAGGCATGTTTTTTAATTGATAACAAAATCCATTTTTTTCTTATAGTTTATTGCAAGCACAAGTATCGAAGGCATTTTGACACCTGACTATTTTAGTTGGTATCTGCACAGTCTGTTCCCAATAAAATTAATGTTCTCAATAAAAATAAAATGCTCTAGGGTCAAGTTATCGGGAACACAGCTAATGGAGAAGAACCTCTAATTATTAATGACACATATACGATTAAGGGAGATGTTTAAGGGATCCCTAAACTGCTAATGACGCCTGTGATGCATTATTAATTGCGTTAATAATTACTACTATTATTTCGTAATAATTAGTTAAAAGTTGTCAACAGGTTCTATGTTAACAGTTACCTAATAACAGTTTTGTGGTAGGTAGATTTTTCATGGCTCCCCGAAACAGATAAGTACCATTATAATGGCCAAAGACTTAAGACTTATAGAGTTAAAGACTATACTTTAACAAATTAATGTAACATATTTTGATAGCATAGGTCCCTAAATAACAACTTCATATTTGCAAGGCTATAACACGACCGAGTTAGTCGGTTAAAACTTAAGCCAAACTATGTATTATTTATTTACTTTTTTATTTATTTCTGCTAGCAATTGTCGCCTACCGGAATCAAAAGTATCTTTAAATAGACCAAAGATGAGTTATCAAGAATATCTCGGTGCAAACACTATTGAGTCCACTAGTACGCTAGCTTCTTATGTCAGTGACAAAAAAGAGCAAAAGTCAGCAAAGAGTCGATCATATTGTATTATAAATTCTAAAAAAACACCACACTCCGGTGGAGATGCTTTTCAGGCCTCAAACGTAAGTTGCTTAATGTGTCTACTATAATAAGGGCACACTGGTGAAGGTGTTTGTAACTAGAGTTACTGTATCTAAAGTAGTTAGATACTTACTATATATTTCTAACAATTTATAATTTGACTGAATAATATTATTTTCTGAAAAGGAATGAAATTAAAATTACTTTGTAGATTTAAGATTGGTAAGACACCGAGTCTTTACTCAATAACTTACTAATCATTGGTACAGTTTGGGGAATCTTCCGTCTGGTTAAAAAAAAAAAAAGATCGAAACGCAACTTGATACAGTATGATCTTGATACAAAATGCAATAACGAAGTTTGAAAAAAATTTCACACCAAGTTTGACTCCAATATCTCAATATCTTCCTTTTCCGGAAAATTTTGAATCTATTAGTCCTAACTCTCAAAATGCATTTGAAGCAGAGACTCTATTCACAACTAGATGATCTGCCGACCGGCCTGTGTTGGGGTTAAGGAACTGCCCTTGCATCAGAAAGGTTCTGGGTTCGAATCCCGAGCAAGGCATGGATGTTCTCTCCTTCTTTGTACTATCTGTCCTCACTGTGGTAGCAACGTTGGCCCACCTAATATGGTGCCCCTGAAATAGTGATCAAAAAATCTGCCCTTCAGATGCCTGCATGACCTAGGTCATTCTCCAGGTGGGCATTGAAAAAAAAACTGGATGACCTAGAGATGTTTAAAAAGTCTTACTTATATTTTGCAATGGGCATCTAGTTAATAAAATCTAGGAAAAATTCATTGTTATACAGGATTACTTACAAACAAAGAATAAAATATTATTGTCCGAATTACATAAATGAAATATTGAATAAGTATTAATGAAGTTTTTGCTCAATAAACACTAAAGTAATAAATCATAAGAAATCAGACAAAATACTTTTGAGGAATAAATATTTGAAAACATAAATTCCACTTGAAGAAAGAATTGTTTTTAAATTGTTATATCTTCAGAACAGATCAATCTTTTGCTTTCAAACTTTGAATACAGTACTAAAAATCAGTAATTGTATTACGTAACCTTAGAATTCAAGCATACCTTTTTATGAACCTTTTTTAATAATTAGCTACAAATGAAAAAAATTATTCCGAACAGTTTCATGAAGGAAATTTTTTACTTATTCTAACTACACTACCTACCAATAAGTATTTGCAATTGGACACCAATGCAAATCACTACATCTGCGGTCCTGAGATACGTCACACCCTCCGCCGATATATATAGTGTAGGGACAACATCGGCATTAGTCCCAAGATGTGAGCCGGCTAAGTGTGTCAACTGTTCTGGTGAGCACCCGGCCTGTTTTTCAGGCTGCGCTGCAAGACCCGTTAGAAAGCTGAGAAGAGGACCCGACCACCCGTAGAGAACCTCAGACTCAGCATCCAGATTCCTGCATATCGTGAAAGAATTGCAGCAACTCCTGAAGGATCAGGAATTAGTCAGCCTACTGAGATCACTGATAGCAGACAAGCCATAGATTCAGTCATCTCCCGCCAAGCCGACTCAAGACGTCCACAGCCTTTCTGTAGAAATCTTCTACTACATCTTTTAAAGCCAATTAGTCACAGTTGCCTTAGGGCGATCATCATCAGATGAAGAAGTGAGATGCCCGCTTCGGTACTTCGCAACACCATATATCTAGTCTATAGTAATCGGCATTAGTCCCATGCAAGATGCCTACTGCACTATTTTGGATGACAATGTGCTTCCTACGTTGTGGCAGTTTTACGGGGTGAACCCCTGTTACTTCCAGGACGACAATGTCAGCTGTCATGTTGCGAGGGTCACCAAGGCTTGGTATGGTGCCAATGGGGTTAATCGAATGGACTGGCCTGCCCAGATCTGAACCCTATCGAGAACCTCTGGGACGAGTTGGATCGCCGAATTAAGGTATGTACTGCCCGTCCAAAATCGGTGAAGGAACTTACATGTCCTCTCTAAGCCGAGTGGAAGAAAATACCACTAGCCGTCACACAAGGACTTGTGGAAAGTATGCCCCGGGAGGAGTCACGCTATAATTGCCTCTCGTGGAGGCTCTACCAACTATTGATTATGAATAAAGCTTGTTTTTCTTTTCAATCACGCGTGTCCAAATACTTATTGGTGGATAGTGTATTTGTGTTATATTTTCTGAGTTGTGTTTAACCAGCAACTCCCAGAAAACAGAAGGCCTCTGCACGGGTTACCAAGAACGAAAAAATACGATCTTTTAGTAGTCTGAACGTTGCGAAATTTTTCGAATTTTCCCTCCATTGCGCTGTTTAGTAGTCCGAACGTCGTGACATCTTTCGGAATTTTTCCTCATTGTAAATTTAGCCGTGCGGAGGCCTTTTTTAGGAGGTGTTGGTTTAACACCTCCTTTTGGTGACTGTTACGAGTCCTGAGCCCAGTAAATAAATGATTAATTTGTTTAGAAAACACGTTTTTTAAATGATTTCGCAGCTTAATAATTGTACTGCTTGCTATATCTTGTCTGGGCTGCTTGACGAAGAGAAAGTGCATTGCACAGAACACGAAAATGCAATCCCCTCATTATCCGCTGTACTAAACATAAACTTGTTAAAATAATACTAAATATAATTAAACATAGACCTGCTACAGTATGAATTTGTTTTAAGAAAGTATTTTTTGACTGATTTTTTAATTTAATTAATAATACTGCTTTTTAGTTGAAGAAAAAAAATTTTATTGCAAACGAAGAAAAATAATTCGTTAAATTACTGAACTTAATGGTAATAACATTTCTAGCAGAAAAAAAAACATTATTTTTAAATAAAAGCAAAATATACGGTAGTGAAACCATTTGGTAATTTTTACGTTCATATGTAAAATAGTTTACCAAAATTTTCGGTTTTCAAAATTATAGCTCTTATTAGTTAAGTAAAGCATTCCCGCAACAGTCCGTTGTAGGCCAACAGTCCGTTATGATAGAGGACAGAACTCTACAATTTCGAGACCAACGGCATAATTATGGCAGTGTGATCATCTCTGTGCGCAGGCACCGCCTTTACTTCCCAGCTGGTACACATTGATCTGAAGTTGGGTGGGTATCATGCTGCTACCGGGAATCGAACCCCAGTTCTTCCCAATGACAATTCAGTGCCTTAATCATCGAGCCATCAAGACTTGCTCTTGTTAGCAAAATATGCAAAACTAAAAAATTTAAAATTAAACAAATAATGACGTGCTCTAATGTATCATTATAAAGTAATTAAATTTTGCAACATTTACCAAATTTTTTCACACACTATAGAACCATATTTTATCGCTAATTTTATAAGAAATCATTACCAAAGCTCTTCGGTAAAAATTACCGAGCTTTTTAATGTTCCCATAGAGCCAGGAACATGGCAAAAAAATTTCCCATATTTAGGTAGTTTTTACCATACTTTTTTTTTCTCGGTGTAGAATATGAAAAATACAATCATTAATCTCTCTAGAGCACCAGCCATTTCTGAAATAACTTCGTAGTATTCTACTTCAAGATTAGCATGCATTATGAAAGCGTGTGATTATATATATTACATATGATATGATATATTACATATGATATGTGATATATATATACATATATATACGAATATATCACATATTACTTTTATTTTTATTGCAGATGCAAACTTCTCGACATGTTTGGCGTGAAAAAAGAGACAGAGAACATGCGAGGCGTCGTCATATGGGTGAAGGGGATATGAATGATTATTCTATAAAAGCTGCAGATGAAAGTGATGCAGAATACACCCCTTTCATTGAAGACGTTGATCAATTCAAAGAGGACCAATCTAACGTAAATACACATTGCTAAGCGCGCATTGTATTTATGTCACATTACATAAAAGTTACATAATATTTAAATAATAATTTTTCGAAATGTTGAATCAAGAAAGTTAAGACTAATGTATTCAGATTTTCTCAGTTAAATATTTAAACTTTATTTTTAAAAAAAATAATAAAATCTTAGTTATATCTGGCTTAGCAAATATTACTCGAAACTCAAGTAGCAAATTTCGATTTTAAAAAAAAGCTGCATTTTTATCATAAAAGGTACATATTCATGAAATAATTTTACAGGTAGTTTGTCTCACTTTTTAAATTTTATGCAAAATTATGCGACCACAACAATGAGTCAACATGGAGTCGCAAAAAATTGCCAAACTATTCTTGACGCCAGTGATGTTTATTTAAACCATGTAATACTTATCCAATAGGCACTACGTTAAGTGACAGAGCATCATGGGCGAGAACAGCAATTTTTTAACGCTTTTCGGAAGCTGAATAGTATGGTTTAAAATTATAGAAAATGTCAGGTGAATGATGGTATCATTTAAGCCCTTATTTACGTTTAAAGAAAAACGGTGTTAAAGGTTAAGAATAACAGGCAGAACAGAGGGACCAGTAAAAACAGTTAAAAATAACCAACTGTTAAATAGAATCCAGAGTAAGTGGTATTTGAATGTACCGCATTTTAAAAATAGTAGTGCGTGGAGTCCCTCCGTGGGGAAGAAGTGAAACTTCGTAATGTGGAAATGAAAATAGGTAGGGGTAGAAATTGATTTTTAGTGAAATCATATTGTTTCTTTAAGACAAACTTTATTAACATTGCTTAGATACGAAATGTTTGAGTTCTATTTTTTCAATATTTCTTGCAAAAACTGCATCAATGGTAGTTCCCCCTTTGGTTGTTGAATCATTCCTACCATTTATCATTTCCAATCCAAATTTGTCTTTAAGGAAGGTTAATAATGTTTCAGCTTCAGGTAACGAGAAATTCACATTAAAATCTCCTGCAAGGATCACAGGCAGCTCGTTGCCATGGTTTCGTTAAACGTTTAACGCAACGTTGTTGGAAGTCGCATTAGAAGTTTCACTTCAAAAATCTCGATTCTAAATTGTATTCATAGCGTCTATATCAGTGGGAAAATATTCATGGTAGCAAAACTTTTGGTGAACTAAATATCAATTTGGCTTTGATTTGATCGATTATTGATTGACTTTTAATAACATATTAATACTTGTTCCGATTTACTTTTTATTAAAATGAAATTTAGTATTAGTTGTTTTGTAAAGTAGTAGCAGAAAGTACTCAAAACTGCAAAGAACGTCGCAGAACAATCAGAATTTCATGCAGAACAACTCATGTTTGGAGCTGATTAATTTATGCCCAAGTTAGGAGGGGGGGGAGTGATGAAAATGTTATGAGTTGCTAATGATTATTTTTAATTATGTTGTCATTTATACGTAATATGATATTTAACTAATTAAGGCTCATTTTTTAACGGCACACGTAAAACATTTGTAATATCATAAGCCTTGTCGCAGGACATTAGATATAGTTCTGCTTTTAGGAAAAATATTCAGAAAAACTGACATTGTTTTATTATCTTAATGTACCTTCTACAAGATAATTCATTCATCTTAATTTCTCAATTAAAAATTGGGAAACTGTACCTTGTAAACTATAATCCATATAAATTTTGCAGCCAAAGAGTACGCAGCCTACGTGCAAAATCGAGAATTTGGATCCTCAACAGTTTAATATTGAGAGTGTATCAGCATCAAAAACAATGATAAGCGTTCGAGAAGTAAGTGAAGATAATGAATTCAGTCAGTCTGCGGCATCAATCGTGTCAACTTCTGCCATCCAAGAAAGCCTCGACGAAAAGTCGTCTCAAATTACCCAAACTGGAAAAGATTACAAGACTTATTTGAATAAGAACTCGAAACATTCTTTCACGGAGTTGATCGAATTGAAAAGACGAAGTATTCGAAATTCAGAACACGCCGACGATGCTAAGAACGATCCAAATGTCGATATCGATGCTGTTTCTGCCACAGAGAATGGCGATACAGAAGAAAGCGAAATTGAGTCCGTGGTTGATTTGATAGAAGAGAAATCTGACATCTCAGATACTGAAACAGCCCAGACGCCTTGTCCGAATGAAGCAGAGTCTTCTCCATTTAAAAAGGGGAGAGAGTTACTTAGAACGCCACCGACAGTGCAGAGACAGTTATCCACTAAGACGAGAATAAAAGTCGATTTTTCAGAGAACGATTCAAAATCAGTTTTGTGTTCGAAAAAAGATTATGTTTCACCAAAAACAAAAGAAAACCCTCGCGTAAAGGTAAGCAAATCATGTGATACTACTAATAAAACTTTTTTTTTACAGCCAAATTAAATTTTACTAAACATGCGTTATTTTTTGAGAAAAACTTAGTAGAATAACAAGCTCGAAGCAAATGGTGGAAAGTTTGAGAAAGATTTTTGACAGAAAGTTTTAGAAGCTAACTTTTTTTAAACATATTTTTCGATTGAAAACGGGTTTGGTTTTCTTTAAGCACTTGGCAAAATAAAGTTCGGTATTTCCAGTTGACCATCACATGTTTGTAAACTCAGCAATCCGAAAATTCTACTTCACCAAGTTTCTCCTCATGTTTTTCTATTCTTCCATTAGGTTACTTATTTAAGTATTACCGATCTACAATATTACAGCATACATTTTATAGCCCAGTTATCGCTAGTTATCTCTTTAGATAGCTATGTCGTGTTAGCTATATCGTGAGCGTACAAAAATATCGTGAATATTTACTCCTAACTTCAATCTTTGAAAATGCTATTTCTAGAATTACAAATCTGCAACATTCAACATACATCGTTCTACATATACACCACATCTCTTCTACAGCCAGTGTGATGGTATGGGTTGTCATCGTATCCGACTCACGATTACTCCTAATATTGATCCACGTCGTCATGACAGTCTAGCGGTACGTTCGTGACAGCTTTCCGTCACATGTGTTGCTACTCCTGACAGAGTTCTCGAAAACCCTTTTTCAGTAAGCAATGCTCATCCACACACAGGAAGAGTGCCACAGAAATGCTTCCGCATCATTACCATCCCTCCTTGGCCGGCTCTATACCCAAATTTGTCACCGATCGAATATATCTGGGATCATTTATGACGGCAAGTTCGACAGCCTCCGAGTTTAGTCGATTTAGTGGTGTTTTTATGGCTTTTTCATAGCAAGTATGTAACGAGATACAGCAGGACACCATAATAGACTTGTTTGCCTTAGTGTACAACGGTTTTGCCTCCTGAATTCACGCTAGAGGAAGCCCAAAAGGGTACTAAAACCTCCATCCATTTATATTTTTCCTGCAAGAAATAAACATCATGCTTTGATATTTTAATCACTTACTTGTATTAACGTTGTACTTACGGATGCAAAATTTCGTTTCATTCTGACAGCTCTTTCCAATTTTGATAGCAATGAGTGTATTAAACCAAGACCAGCTTAGCTGAAGAGTTAACTTTTCGTTGGTCGAGGAAGTCAAAACGTGATCCAAATAAGGTGTCTATATTGACTTTCCTTCTCTTTCGCTTCGATTTTCTTTTCCTGCACTTACTAAAGTGCTAGAATAAGTCAGGGCTAAAGAGAATAGAAGGGCTGGTTCACTCCTTTGAAGTATCTCTCGCCGCGCCGATCCTCCGACGTCACTCTAGTGACGTCACTTTGGCGCAAAGCTCGCACTTTTACTTCAAGAACGGAGCGTTTGGCCTTACTAGCTCTAACTAATATTGGATCATTTCTTTTTGCGAGATATTCTAAGACATTTGTTATTTTCTATAATGACTTTCCTCAGTTTTTGCAGTGAATTTACAAGAATTTAAAACTATTATCGAAATGCCAGTTTGCGCGATTGCAACTTGCAAAAATTCTGATATAAAAACAAAAGGAAAAAGTATAATTTTTCGCGTGTTCCCTAAAGTAAATGAACAACTATGTAAAGAATGGATTCCGAAATGACACAGTTAATATAAAACCGCAATACGTTTATTCTGTCGTAAAGAACTTTTATAAAAATTCATTATCTAAATAGAAACCGCCTCGCTACTTCATAAAGAAAGGCAGGTGAAAAGAATTAAAAAATAGATAAAGTCAAAGAAAATTAAAATGTAAGTAAAAAGTATAAATAAAATATATAGTATATAGTTGAAATTCTCCTAATTTCATAACATATTTTTTAATGTAGTTATTCTAAATATTTATGATTTTTTTTAAAAATTATATTCTCTTCAATTTAAATATCTATAAATTATATCATCGTAAATTTAAATGTCTATAAACAATTGTAAAATTTCTAATGTCATTATGAACCTAAATTATTATTTTGTTTCAGTAATTAGCGTTTAAGGTTGATGTTTCCTAATGATTAAGTATGAACAAATTGCTATTAACGACATATTTTAAAATCAGGGATTCTAAATTTAACTTAACTTATCTTTATAAAAGAATATGTAGATAAAAAAAGTGTCGATATATGCCTTCATTTTTCTTAATAGTTAAAGTTAAAACTGAACTTTTTAAAATAAAGTATTTATCGTGTCATTTTCACCAACTAGCAAAACATTTTTATAAGTTTAAAATGGTATTTTTTTAATATAATAACCAAGAAAGTTTTTTTTGAACTATGTTTATGAACGGAAATAATGTGTTAATTACGTAAAGTTTGAAGGCTAATAACCAGAAAAAGTCTAACTTATTTTTACAAAGAGAAAGATGCTAAGTTATGATATCTTTGCTTGCGATCTCCGAGATCTGTGGACACAGTGACGTCATGAGGAGGGAAATCGTAGCTTCAGCTCTAAGAGCGGAGTGAACTAGCCCTTCTATTCTCTTTAGCCCTGAGAATAAGTAATCCTCCCGATTTTCCCTAGGCACATGTCAACTCGTGATGGGAGAATTATACAAGAACGTTCGCTGGATTAAATAGAGCTGTAAGCTTGCAAACATCGTTAATTTTATCTTTTATATAATTTCAAAAAAATCACCATCCATTTACAGCAGTGTTTTATCGTTAACATATGAGAGAAATTCATTTTTATGCACTTCTCTCCCAAACTTAATAATTAATATTTATGAGCGATTTTCAAGTTCACGGACTAAAATTACCTTTTGCTCTCGCTGTCTAAGTTTTAGTAGTTTAAAAAGGGTAGTTCTGGAGTTTGTAGAGACAACCGCAAACTCTTTCTTTTATTATTATTGCTGATAGCTTACTGGCATGCAGTTCTTAAAGTTTTATACTCATAACATTGTTGGAAAGCCGGTCAGGTGGCCGAGCGGTCAGCGTGCCTGACTGGGAAGTCAATGGTTGCGGGTTCGAATCCCGCTCAGGGCATGGATGTTTCTCTCTCTCTCTGCTGTGTGATGTGTGAATGTCGCCCACTATATGAATGGGTATCTGTGGCAGTGTGCAGTGCTGGCTCGACTCCGTCACTTAAGTTCACAGGTGCCCACTGGGAGGGCCGGAATAGCCTGGTCGGTAGGGCTCTGGGCCCATGTCCGAGAGTTTGTGGATTTGAACCCCGCCGGCCGAAGACTCTCCGTGTAGTTGGTGACTGATGCACGTTAAAATTCTGTCGAGTAGCAAAGTCCTATATATTCCCATAACAAATCGACACCTCTGGGGGTACTGGATTGAAGATCGATGGTTCTCTGATTCAGGTCAAAATTACGATCCGTGGATGAATGAATGGATGTATGAATGGGTCCGCCTTATAAACAGGTGTGACGAATGATGTGGCAGAAGTCGAATTCTTGGTCATAGATGGCGCCACTGAAGAACAAGAATCGCATACTCTGCCTTAAACTTGCTCGGCTTCACCTAGCTGGCTTGCCCGTGTGACAAGTGGCATTAGAACCAACCAACCAACTTCCAGCATCTTCCGCGGTGAAGAAGGAAAGTTCAGTGCCTGCCATAAAAAATTAAATAAATAAAATATTGTTGGGAATTTTTTAAATTTAAATGTTTTTCTCATACTGTTCGTTCTCTCAGTACCCATTGAAAATATTTATATTTTGAACGAAAATAATTTTATTATTAATTTCCAGAAAAGGGAAGTAAAGAAGTCCAAATCTTCAATTGAGAAATCCACACAAAAACAGGATATAGTAGCAGCCCGAAAAGTTCAGTCATTTCAAGACGAAGCGACGCCAGTAAAGACGAAACAACGTAAGCAAGGAGCGAAAGTGGACGGATGCCCTTGGCCGTAAGATTATTTCTCAGTTCGTGGTGTTCCGTAATGAACGTCCTTACTGTGCATGTTTTATTGACCTTCATCAAAATAGTGTTTAAGAAAAATTCACGTTTTATTATTTAAGAAAGGGAGAAATTTTAAAAAAAAGTTAACAAAACCTAACGTATCACTATTATTGGTGATTTTTTATTTCTTTTTTACAACCGTCGTTAAAAATCCAACCCAATTTTTCGCTTTTACGACTACTAATGTTCCACTCCGTTGTCTTATAATTTTGAACTCAATCCAGACGACAAGGGAACTCCTGGATTAAGTATTTGGAAAAATTTGCCTTCGATGAGAACTTTTTGATGGAACCGCATTTGCGTTTCATGGAGAGGAAAATCCTAAAACATGGTTTGTAAGACGACAAGGGGACTTTAACGCATGATCCGTCTACCACTGAGGATATTTTACGTCAGCACTGTGGTCGGTTCAAGCCGGATGCCGAATTCGTGTAAACCAGGGATTCTCTCTGTCCCCTGCGCCATTAGTGACTTAATGTCACACAGTTAATAGGCGGGAATTAGAAACTTCAATATTCATCAGTTAATCAAAAAGTTTTTTTTTCAAATCCGCCTAGTGATTTTCTCCAACATTTCAATTTTTTTCTTCACTTAAATATTAATTTGTGACCCCCTGATGTATATACTTCGTGAATTCATTTTTCACATTGATTCCAAAAGTAAATCCATGTAAATATATTTGGGAAAAATATTTCTAAAATATCATATTTTAATGAATGTAAGCACTTTAAAATAATATTTCTAATTTATTTTTTATCATGTGGTGTAAGGAAACCTCACACATAGCCTAGAATCTTTAATTTATGTATTTCAAAACCACCAAAAATATGTAATTTTTATTTGCCCTCAAAAAATTTTCTGCAATAATATTTTTATGAATATTTGGTAACGTATTAGTCATTGCTGTTTGAAGTATTAAGCAATTTCTGGAATGTCTGCTTTGAAATGATTAAGTTTATTTGCTTATAGTTTAGTTAAATATGGAATATTAAAACCGGGTCTTGAAATGTAATTATTGGTATTTTTCAAGTAGTGTAAAATGAAGCAATTCCCCATCCCCGAAAAAAAAATAACGAATCACTCTAATCCAATAGTTATATATCGATTATATTTGTCACTTATTAAGCAGCAATGTTCTGAATTTGAGAGGCAAAATTGAATATGGTAATTTATCAATGTCATGTAATTGTTCTAAAAATCCAGGCAGAGGAAAGTCCTTTTTGTGAACTAATATTTTCCGATACTTGATTTTCAAAAAGGAAGGAGAGGATTGCGAATAATATTCTGGAAAACATGTTTCATAGGAAGAATCGAAAGATATTTAATATTAATTTTTAGGCATTTAATTTTATGATTTAAAATTATATAAATCAAAAAGTCATAGATTATGTTTAATTCATTTTTAAATATGGGTACCACATAACATTTTTTTTAAATTTAAAATTATTGTCTTGTAAAATTATAGAATAAAATAAATTTTATAAATCAGTTTCGAAATAACGAATATTTGATTCACGAAATTTATTCTAGATCATGCAATTAAATTTTCATTATATCATTAAATTAGATTTAATTTTTCTTTTTTACTTATTTATTTTAATTTACTTTTTGTTTTCTTGAGCAAATTTTACCCCTACCTGATTTCAGAACAGGTGATACGCTGAGATATGCATTTTCTGAAGTTTCAAACACGCAAGCGAACGTTTAGAAACTACGTGTAGGATGAACTGCTGGTGCATGCGCGAATCACATGCAGTTCATGTAGATTCTAAACGTTCGTACTCGCGTCTAAAGCAGCAGTTTCCAAATTTTTTCAATTATACATCCCTATATGATCGAGCTTCTTTTTGCGGAATTCAATATAAGAAGAAATGTTCATTAGGAGCTCTGATTATAGTAACAAAAAATAAAAGAAAAAAAATGAATTTTCTGAAAAAAAATGCGTTTGCTGCGTTGAAGTAGATAAAACTGTTATAAGCGTTGAGAATCGTAATCAGAGAAATGTAACTCTTTATTTTTGAAATCAGCTGTTTCCTTTTGAGTTGGAAAGCTCAACGAGAAAATTTTTAATTTATGCCTGTTGTTTGCGTAATTTGTTCAATATATTGTCTTCGGATAAACAATCCTTTTTTTTAAAAAAAAATTTGATACGTTTTTTTCATTGGAATTTTTCATAGATAATTTCATATAAACAACCGAATTATTAGATAAATTATGGATAGTTGACTCGATATAAAATAATTATTGCTAGTTAAGAAAAAATACTAACTATCAGAGCCTGTGTGATCCTCCCACGGAACCTCAGGGTTCCGCGGAACACCTTTTGGAGATCATTGATCTAGGGTAATCCTGTGCAGTGTGACTAGGAGCATATGCGCGGTGCCCCCTTAATAACACAATTCATCATATTTTCTTTCATCTCAAACCTGTTATAAAAAAAATTGAAGACAAACCGAACACATTCGCAAATGCGTAAGAGGTCTTCGGACATAAAAAATCGTTCTGTATTTATTTTTCCACTCATTTATTTGTTCCCTCGATATTGTAATATTTTTAGCAATTACATTTTTATTATTTTATTTCATTATTTTTATTTTATTATTTTTATTTTATTATTTTTATTTTATTATTTTTATTTTATTATTTAGCAATTACATTTCTTTTTTCGTGTAGGAGAGATATTGAATATGCATCGAAAGGTGAAATGCCTCTGTGGGCTGAGAAATTTGAAAAAACTGTGGATGCGTTGAAACCATATTCAACCATTGACGAGGCTGATGCTTCGATGAAAAAAGCAGTCGAAGATTTATTCGGAACGTCATGGTTGTATTTTATTTTATTTTTTTAAATCCCTAGAGTATTTAAAAACAAAAAAACCAGGTTCAGAGGAAAAATTGTCAACAACTTTTTTTAAAAAAAGCATGAGAGGGAACAGGTTTAGAGGGGAATTTGGTAACTGGTTGAAGTACTCTTTCCTCAGCGTTAGTGAAGTTAAAGGACATTATAATGATTTGGCGGCTACGACTTAGTATAACTTGCATTAGTTGTAATTCTTTTTTGAAAATTTATGCGTTGTTAGCTTAATAATAGGTCGAGTGAATAAAAATCAGGAAAAAATGTACTTATTTTTCGCGTTACAATTTCAAATATAAATGATAAAGGTCTGCAAAATGGGGTATTAAAGATTGTTCTGTATTGATCTTTGACTGATTTGATCAGACTAAAGATTGATCTTTGACTTATAGAAATAAATTAAATAAATATAACGTATTTCCCTCTTTTTGAAATTCTGCATTGTGTTGCAAAAGCATTTGAGATACACTCTATGTTTCAGGATTTGTAACGGAATATAATTAAAGTTGCAATTTTTGCATAACCTTGCTGTAGGACAAAATGATACACAAGCAAGGTTTGCATTCAAACTACAAACAATGTTATTATACTCGATAACTACGGTTCATGAATCATGTCCCTTTTTTCAAATTCTTCTTGCATACAATATCGTTACAATAGAAATCTGTTACTTTTAAATAATCTGCTTGACGTCGTGCGCTTGCGTTGTTGTTTGTTGCAATCTGCTTGACTATCTTTGTTCGTACGTTAGGAATCTTAAGTGTCTCATTCTGTGAACTATCTGTGTTACTCGACATTTGTGCTTTTTTCCCCTTAGTCAACAAGCCCAAACAAGGATTTCACCCCAGTTTTTTTCCAACCTTTTTTATTATTATTATTATTACTATTTAGCTGTCGTAGGTTCAGTTGGTTACGGAATAGGGTGGAATCCACGGTGGAAAGAAATCCGTATCAAGCAGCTTCATCAGAAATCATATTACGGAATTACGTAGTACAGAAATCGTAGTAGAAATACTAATACGGATAATACACGAGAAAAAAATAGAGAATATCTTCAATTCTAAAAGCAATTTCTCAGTTCGGAGGTGCCGATAGGGTTGCTTAATTGTTTGAACGGTTGCTCGTAATAGGGTTACCATTTTTTGCTACTTATCTTAACTTTTGGCTGATATAATTATTTTTTTCACGTAATGCTATTATCTCATATTTTCTCAACGCTGTTTGTAATGAAAAGAAAAGTAAATCACGGACGCTCTAGAATTGATATCCGTTTAATTTTATGTTCTAATTTAATGCATTAACTCAAAATGTCATCCAATCATCATCTTCATCATCGTTACAGCCATGTTTATTTACATTTATAAACGTCATCACATAGAATTGAAGCGTCATAAAAAGCAAACAATCTGATTGGTCCTAGTGTGAGTTGCTCTTATTTATAGACATTCTTTCTCTCAGCGGAGAAAAACAGTTGCTGATATTTTAGGCAACTGTGATTTCTATATCAGACGCGGATTTTCGGGCAATTTTTGGCGAAAGTGGAGGATACGATTGCGCTTACGGTTGACTTGTCGGTTTCGTTGCTGATAATTTCCATCGTGTGATATACCCATGATCCATAAAGCCTCTGCCCAGCGAAAGTGCATTGGCCGAGTCTGCTATATATTACTTACGCTTTCTTCATTTATTTCAAATTTATATGGGTTTTATTCGATAACTTTTTGAATTTTCTTCAGTCTGCGAAATTGGATCGTATGGCATGGAAACTTACTTCGAATTATCCTATTTGGTCATACAATCTGCCATGAAAAAAATAAATTAATTAAATAACTAACTCTGTTCTGCTATGTTTGGAAGTTATAATTATTGCACCTATTTCCACAATACTGCTAGTACGAGTTTTAATTATTAGTTAAGCATCACTTACCCCAATAATAGTTCGGCGATTTCTTATGGAAACCAGAAACGGGCCACTGTGCCTAAATAACGAATCACACGGTATACAGTTCTCTTTTTTCACAATTTATTAAAAACACATCCCTTTTTTGAAAATATAAACTGTCATGTTTGTATCCGCACTCTAAACTAACGAGTAAATTATCCAAACTTCACTATAGATTAGAGTAATAAAAAA
The DNA here is from genome assembly GCF_043381705.1 of Parasteatoda tepidariorum. Taxonomy (NCBI): domain Eukaryota; kingdom Metazoa; phylum Arthropoda; class Arachnida; order Araneae; family Theridiidae; genus Parasteatoda; species Parasteatoda tepidariorum. The sequence goes on along the minus strand of NC_092206.1, from coordinate 29,891,025 downwards.
ATAATGAATCTATGGGACGCATTCGTCTGTGTCGTTGCTCGTAGTATTCCACAGAGAAATGCACAATTCGCAGTAACAAAAAAAATAATGAATCTGTGGGACGCATCCGTCTGTGTCTTTGCTCGTAGTATTCCACAGAGAAATGCACAATTCGCAGTAACAAAAAAATAATGAATCTGTGGGACGCATCCGTCTGTGTCTTTGCTCGTAGTATTCCACAGAGAAATGCACAATTCGCAGTAACAAAAAAAATAATGAATCTGTGGGACGCATCCGTCTGCGTTTTTGCTCGTAGTATTCCACAGAGAAATGCACAATTCTTAATAAATGAGTTACAGTTGGTGGCATTTTATGAGCGGTGTTATCATTAACTTGAGTTATCATTATGAGCGGTGCTCTTTTTGCCACGAAGTATCATTTTGCTATCCTACCCACATTAATAATAATATTTTTCTAAGCCAGTAATTTAGGGAACAAAGCAAATTTTTGAAAATCAGTGTTTAGTTAATTTAGACTTGCATTTTTATAAAAATAAGATCACTATTTTTGAAATATCAATGTTTAAAAATTTTTAATGAAATCCATGATAGAAAATATAAATTTATGATCTTTTTACATCACAAATTGTTGATCAACTCCATAAATAAAAAAGGGATAAAGGGAAGAAATAGTATACCTTAATTTTTAAAGTTTCTTTAAAATATAAATTTCGACACTGCTTCGTTTCCAGCGGCCATGAAGATTTTTCATACTATTAACTCCATTAATTCTTAATTAATTGTGGTAATATGTACCTTGATGTCGTAGTAACATAATTATCTCAAGTTTTTAATTTGAAATATTGATGTTAAAAGATTTTAATTTTTCTTATCAGGAAAATTTATTATAAATATTAAAAGCTTGTACGTGTTAAGTGCTTTGACACATAAATTAAAGGTATTTCAAAAAGTGAAGTTAATTGATTTCTGGAACGGCTAGGAGAATAATTAAATGGAAACAATTCGATGAAGCATAGCATGATGTGTGAAATTAAATTTTATTTGTTTACAGGAAATTAAAAGAGGAAGCGATGTTAAACGTTATTAGATTAACCAAACACCATCCGGAAATAGTTTGTGACAATTCCACCAAAATCTTAAGTGCCATTTGTAATGAAGTGAAAAATATTCGCCAGTCAATTGCGGGCAAAGCCATCTTCACGTGTGGCTACATGTACCAAGTTTTAGGAAGAAGATTAGAAAATGTAAGAAATTATGAATATTGGAACACTTTCATCATCGTTGAGCTAATCTTTTTGCATAACTTTTTTTTTCTCTGTACACAATTTACGAGCTTATTTTCCTTGTGTCTCTTAATATTAGAGAGATTTCACACTTTTACGTTATACTCCACACGCTCCTGTACGTAAAATTTGAAGTAATTGCGCATGCGTCAATTCTGACGATGTTCATGCTCCTGTTTAAAAATATCTAATTTATGTTAATTAGAGCCCCTGAATTAGACAGGCCGACTTATCATTTATTTTTGGAGCAAAAAGCTAACGTAAGCACCTAACGTAACTAATACTAACATAACGTTAACTTGGGAACTTGTTTGCTCCAATATTGCTTGATAGGTCAGCTCTGATAGTATAGGAGCCTTAATGTTAATAAAAATAAGTGCCTTTGCGAACACCCGTCACTTAAGAACGCTAACGTCCTAATATAAATAAGGTACTAACTAATATACTAATATGCTAACAGTGGAAATCTTATCTTCGAAAACAAAATCAAAACAACCATTTACGCATGACATGGGCATTATGAAAGTTAAACTTCGTTCAACTTACTTGTATAATTAAAAAAATATATCCCATAATTTTAATTAATGAAAAAATATTAATTTTTATGAACCTAGTGCAATTAGACAACCATAATTTTTAACTAAGACCAATGAAATACCGCCTAAGAGTATGGGGAATTATTCATTTCCGTGAAATTTCAAACCAAAGAAGCTTTAGAAAGAAGATTTAATGTTTAAGAACTCATTGAAAACAAATGCTGAAGTCAGAATTAAAGAGAATTCCTAATTGCGAACGTTTGAAGCATATTAAATGGCCGTGCAATTCCCAGAATATTTTCAGATCAGTTCTAGGAAATCGCCGATATTGCAGTTTTTTGTATTAAATAATGCTATATAATTATGTGTAATCAAGATTACTCATTTAACTGTAACTGTATATTATAAGCTGATTAGTTGATAAACGGCTGCGGAAGTAATAGAAATTACGTTAATTTGAAAACAAATTGGTCTTATTCGAATAGTGGGCCCTCTTCTTATTTGTTTAATTTTGAGATACGGAACCTTAAAATCATATCTTGTTCAATTTGTTGTTTCCTTCATTTGATAGTAGAAATTTGATAAAGATGTATCAGTTTTAGTAAAATTTAGAAATGCTTTGCGCACTGTAAAAAGAAATCTGGTGTATAGGTGCTACCATTTTTAGTGTTGATGTAAATTAAGTAAATTTTTAAGTAAGGAACTGTAGTTAAGGTGCAAAAAATTATTTAAAATTGATGAAATGATAATTGTTTGAAAGGATTAGTTCGAGTATATTTCTAAAAATGTGCTTGTTTTTGTAAATGAAATGATTTTGCAATGAAGCCATAAATTGATTTTAATGTGCATGGAAAAGTGTGTTGTCAGCAAACAAACAAGCAAAAAAAGAATGAATGAATAAATATGAATAAATAAAACTATGACAGGGAAAAAACAAATTAAAAAAAATATGGCTTCATGCATTGTAAAAAATTTTAATTTGCCCCCAGACCAAAAATGGTAGAAAATATACACTGAAATTTTTTTGCAGTGCTTGAACATGAAAGTGAGACTAACTCCATCTTTCTTTCATGAGTAGGATGGGACTACTTTTCAATTTAGGTTTTTAATTGAACCCGAAAATAAAAATTCCTGCAATCATGATTACCATGTTCTTAATAATCATTACACGTTCTAGATGTCATTGTTGCCCGATTTCGGTTGCCAACTTGGTTGAATCATGTTTCATAATGAGGATAAGAAATTCATTTACACGAGTTTCAATCAAATGTATTTTATTTTACAGAAACTGCGAATGGTGCTTAACTCGCTTTTGATGAAATCCAGCAACAGGACACTCGCTTCATATTTCAGACTTGTAATTGAGAGTTTATTCAAAGTAGTCGAATCCTCTTCACCACAAAAAGCTGCACAAGCGTTTGTAGTCGAAGGGGGAAGGTGAGTTAATATATTCTTATCGCTCTTAAGTAATAACAACAAATTCAGAAGCTAAAAAATAATATAGAAATGTAAGTCTGTCTTTTAAACTTACAAATTTAAATCGATAAAAACATTTAATTTTGCTTATTGCGTTTAAATTTTCTCTCTAAAACTAGTGGCGTCTTCTCTTCAGCTTTCTTTAGGAATCCTACGTAAAATCTCCCTTCCATTTTTTTTCTTTTTACATCTAAAGCATATTTCTACTGTCAACCTCTATTTGCCAATTTTTTACTTAGTTACTTATTGAAGAAGTATTTACGAAAGGCAGTTAATTGCTTTTTTTGTATTGTTCAAAAAGATATTTTTAAACAGTTTTAATTTCTTAAGAAATTCGAGCGTTATTTTTCACACCTTTTTCTACTATCGTACATTTATGAAATTTTTTAACTTAACAAAAAGATAAAATAAATTCAAATTATTTTTCACAACGAATGTTGTTATAAACTGACCCAGTTGATTTCAAACAATTTCTATAATCTACAATACTTGTACTGATAGAAAAATAAAAAGCGTTATACACTAAAGAAATTGCTCGAATCGTTTTAGTTTAACGTATGTTCGCAATAGTGTAACATATTCGTAAATATAACGTATTTATACATTTTTTACACAATTTAAATCAATGCTGAATTACCAAGGCGAAATTTCGAATGAAATTAGTTAAAAAGATCTCGATTAATAAAAATTCAAAATTAAAACTTTTTTTTTTAAAAATTCATTGATCTCATTTTATTTATTTAACTCATATAATTTTAAAATTATATAAAAAAAATACATTCTTTAAAGGTATAAGTTTTACAATTGTAATTAAATAAAAATTATAATAAACCATTACGGCGAATAATATTTACTGTAGTAAGCAGGTGCAGATTTATTTCTAACAGTCTTCTGATTAAACTAATGTCTTCCAAAATTGTGACTACTCATCCAAAATTTTGAATCAGATATCCAAATCCATCAAAATTTATTTTTCGAAGCCTCCATTCTATGAAGTAACGCTTTTTTAACGAGTAATGTGCTACTTTTATAATTGCAACAACTGGGTATTTGCATCTCGAAAAGAAGTGAAGTGATTATGCCTAACCATGTGATTTAAATCAGATTTAATTGGATACACGTACCCGACGTCACACGCGTGTGTCAAACCTGATTGGCTTCTGAATCAACAAATGCCACGATTTACCTACAACGGCGTCACTAGCAGGTATTCAATTAAACATCACTCTTCTGTCTCTTTTTAGCCATTGAGCTCTAAGACATTTATGAAGAAAGTGTTAGTTTTGAGAAGATGGAAGGATTTTCTGATTTAAAAATTTTTTTAAATAAAATTTTACTTCAAAGCTGCAATGTTTGGCCTCCTGAAAATAGGTCAAAATTTAAAAGTACCAATTATTTTAATAATTTTCACGTAAGTAGAAAAGCGTCGCCAAATTATTAATTTTTTTTTGAGAAACCACGTCTTTATTTGTGTCCAATTTCTGAATTTAAATATTTCATTTATCAGTTAAAACTATTAGGGGGACCGGTAAGTAATGTCGCTTCGGCTCATTAAATATTCGTTAGACTTAAAACCCAAATCATTTTTTTTTTCGATCCATTTCGATTTATTTTCGATCCGGTATTGAAAGGTTGTTGCTAACGAGGGTGAATACATTATTGATTAAAATAAAATCTTGATAACAACTATCAAATGCACCGAAACGACATTACTTTCCGGTTCCCCTAATATCTCAGCAATTAGGTTCTTCCAAGAGCGTTTACTCAAAATTAGAATGTCTGCATGTTGTCTCTTTTCCTTAATCTGTTTCGGATATTGAGTTAATTCAATATCTTGAGCTAAGTTGCACTATTATGTTTATGCATGGCTTATTTCCTGTTTCTTTAGGCATCCCAATAAAGCCTCCAGAGAAATTGCTGCTCAGTTCTTAGCGATCCTTACTGATAAAATAGGCACACTTGATCCCATCTCACAGAACCTTGCAAGCCAGATGGTGAAATGTGCATCGTTTTTTGTGACTGATTCATCAGCTATTACTAGGTACTGAATACATTTATTACATACCTCTTTTTAATATTTCATTTTTAATTTGCTTTCAGTAAGAAAAAAAAACAGAATGTTCTACAATGACTGCACTTATAATGTGTTTTCAGAATCTGTGTCAAAAAAGTATACATTTTAGGTGTCTCAAATCAATATTTAAATGTGGAAAAAAACTAAACACTATCGAAATCTGAAAAACAGCACTATTTAAAAAAATTCGAGTCTGAAAACATCAAAACTTGTTTGATTGTCTGAAGAAACAGACAGATTACTTTGATGGTGATTATTAGAAACTACTTCAAATTTCACTGGGAAATCAAACTGCTTTAAATGTATGTCATCCTAACTTCATCACTAGTAGCTCGGAATATTTTGATGGTATTTTTCTCGTTTATAGAGTAATTTATGCCCTCTAATGTATGTTTTTAGACAAAAATTTAAAAATAAAAAAGCACCCTACATAATGTAATCAAAAGAGCGAGAAATGCCAAATAGATTTAAAAAGTTCTTGAAATATGCGTCTTTTGTTTCGAGCTGTTTATTTAAAATACAATTCAATTCAATTTGTTGCTTTGAAGAAAATCAAATTTTAATAAATAAGGAGTAGAAATTTATGATTTCTGTCGGTAAGTATAACTTAATTTAAACATTTTAGTAATTTATTTTCAACTATGTAAATTAATACTGGATTCGTGATTAAGTTTATTTTCTTTTTGTTAAAAAAAAAAAAGAATTTCTGGCATATGAAAATTTAAAATGCCGAAACAAGTCATCTATTACGAACTACATGTGAATCGAGAAATAGTTTTTTTTTTTTAATTTACCCCTGTAGTAAACTGCTAATGTTTTCTCGATATTTATTATAATGTGTATGAATAAATTAATATTACTCTGGGAAACAATTTTTTGCAATTATTTGTCTCAATGCATAATACTTGATATTGCCTGATTCAGTTGTGGGAATTTCAAATCTGAAATTAACTTTGCTCCTATGGCTACAAATTTCTTTTAAATAACATTTTTAGTTTATTTTCTTCGAATTGTACAAGTTTAAAGGCGTTGTTAATAACACTGAGTCGCGTAAAAGTTTAGACAAACTTTTGGAGGAGTTAAACAGCACATTATCAGGACTAAAATTGCATAGAAACCCACGTCCGAAACTGTCCTCATACGTAGATAGGGGAGCTTACCTATTTTGACCTGTTCAGAAGCACACGAAAAAAACATCTCATAATAAGAAGTGTCCCTAACGGCGTATTATGATATTTCCGTACATGGGTGTCTATGTAATTTTAAACCCCATGATGATGTGGCCTAACTCCTCTAGAAGTATATCGATGATGTGGCCTAACTCCTCTAGAAGTATATCGTTTTTACCTCCTGTTATGCATAACGTCTTTAAACTAGCACATTTCGACTAAACAATGCCATTTAAAAAAACTGGAGCTTGTCGGGACAAAACGATTTCAGATTTGGAATTAGTGATGCAAAAGTATTTACGATCTGTTAAAAGATCTTATGCAACAGAAAAATAATTGCCACCTAGTTGAGAAAGTTTTGACTCGTCGCCGCGACAAGCCTCCCTCTGGTATTTTAATGTTAAAAAAAGTTTAACAATTTTAGGAATGAAGTATTCACGTTTGATGATTCATAGTTTCTGAAACTGAAGTTTGTAATTTTTAACCCTCATTTTGACAAAATACAAATGCTATGACGAAAGGCTTAAATTGATGAAACTGCTTCCTTACTTGTGTCATATTAAAGCATTCTGAAAACTTTTGCTGCTTCTCGCCTATTTTAGCCCTACTTTTTCGGCACATTTTACTGTATATTTTATTCGTATTCGTATTGTAATATTCGTTCTATTCGTATTATCGTTCGATTGGTATTGTAATATACTTTTTCAATCAATTGTATGGAAAAGGTGGTTGAGATTAACGTCAATAAATCCAGTATGACATCACAAATAGTATTATTACGTCTTTTATAACATCACGAACAATTCTATAACACAACATACTCCTTTTTCATACTTGTACTCATTCACTTGTTATTTCTTATGTTGTAATTCCTAATTAATAATGCTTGAAATTCTTACCATCAACCTAGTGATGATTACATTTTCTTCTATTTGACAAAATATTCACTTTCATAATTTACAAGTAAAGAATTACATTAAAATAAAGAAAATTTTGTAAAATTTGAGTATCCATAATTCACGGTGAAAGTAAAACTAACATAGTCAGGAAGACATTAACTTATCGAAAAATTTTCAACTCTTTCATGGTAGTGTTTTCTTAGCTTGACTTAAAGTTTGCTCGAATGATTTTCCAGGAAATGGTTTCGTCGAAACGGATGAAATTTGAAATTTGAGTTCCCATTTAAGTAGAAGTTAAACTAAACAGATCATAAAGATATTAACATAAAAATTCTAAAATTTTAGTTATTTATTTCTTAATAAAGCTTTAATTTCAGCAATTAATATTTTGTTATAATAGTTGCTTTTGAATAATAAAAAGTATTTTTTATTTGGCCTTCCAACGCCTTCTGAATTTTTTAATAGCAGTTTCATATTCATGTCGTTAATTAATTTAGGTTTCTATAAAATGAATAAAAGGTATTATTCATTAATATCTTTCAGTATTAATTTCAGATTTTTTTTATTTTTAATGTCTGCTTTAGAATTGCAATGTAAAAGCTTCTGTTTTATCTTTTGATTTAAAAGTTTTATATATACAATTTAAAGTATTGGTACTAAAATCTGCCAGTGTCCTATAATTAGGTATCACAATTGTAACCTATTTTGCAATACTAAAATATAAGTTTCTTTTAAAATAAATTTATGAAGATTAATTTTGTTGTAGGTACTGTGCGAAACGTATGATTCAAGTGCTTAGAACTAATCCAAGTTTTGAAAAAATTAAAGATCAGCAATTGGATGTTAATCAAGCTAAAGATTTAACGAAAGTACTTGAGCTTATAGACACAAAGGTAAACACTTAGTTGTTGATAACCTGTAATTTTAAGTATCTAAGCTGAATCAGTTGAAAACAAAAAACTAGTTTAAGCAATATAGTTATAATGTCTGACTTCCTGATTTTGAACCAGGGATGGGGAAACTTTTTTAGTGGAAAGCAAAAAATCGAGAAAAAAGAGTTTGGCTGGCCGAGTAAAAACTTCTAAAATAAAAATTTAAAAAAAAAAAACGATATACAAGTTTTAATTTAACTGTTTAATGAGATGAATGAAATTGCGATTTCATTTTTAACAATTTCTTATATTGAGGTTCGAAGGGAGATGTGATAATTTTAAGGAACGAGGTTAAATGCTTGTCTGTTAGTCTACTTCTGAAATGATTTTTTCTAAGGTTCATAGTTGAAAACATTTGTTCACATATATAAGATGAAGCAAACATAGCACTGATTGTCTGGGCATGAGATGTTAAATTTTGGAAACTAGCTTTTGGTAATGATTTGTAAAACTCAAACTTTGGCAATTTAGAAACAACTGCTTCAAATGGTAGTTAGATTGCAACTCAATTAATTCAATCTGCGAATCCGACTTCACTGTTTCACAATTAACGTTGAAAGGCATGGTAAAAATATTTAAATCTGCTGAATGCCATTCAACAGAATTAGAATTAGATATTCTGTTCAGTGCCATTCTGTTCTGAAGGGCACTGAAATCATGAAATCTGCGTTCAAATTCAAAATGGAATTTTTTCAAGCCATTTTCTTAATTCTTAAGCTTTTCCTTATTTGCTGAGGGTATAGAATTTAACTTCGTGAAATAAAATAAGTCGTTCTTAGCTAGCTGCCCAGAAAACAGATTAAGCTTCAGTTTAAAAGGTTTGAGATGGGCCCAGATATCATCGATGAATTGATTTTTCCCTTGCATCTTAATATTCAAGTTGGTCATATGACAAAGAAGATATGTAAAAAATGTTAAAAATTTTTTTACAAATAACTAAAAAAACACAAGCAATTTTATACATTTAATAATTTCATCATTATTTACAATGACGTTATATGTGCGGAATATTTCCATACGCAATAAATAATGTTATATTTCGCCCCGGCAGAAAAATCAGCTCGTTGGAACTTAAAAATGCACAGTCTGCCACATGTGAAGTACAATTCACCTATATTAGCTCCTCGAAAAAGACAAACACTCGTTCGTTGGAAGAAAAATTCGCTCGTTGGAACTTAAAAATGCACAGTCTGCCACATGTGAAGTGCAATTCACCTATATTAGCTCTTTAAAAAAGACAAACACTCGTTCGTTGGAACTCGTTCGTTGGAAGAAAAATCCGCTCGTTGGAACTTAAAAATGCACAGTCTGCCACATGTGAAGTACAATTCACCTATATTAGCTCCTCTAAAAAGACGAACACTCGTTAGATCCAGTGTTTTCAACATTTTACCAATTGATGCTGCCTGTGTTAACTACTTCCATCAATTCATCAGTACTTTGTTAAGAAAGAACAAAAATATCTTTAAACAAAGTAGACAAGAAAATGGATAATGTATTTTGTTTATATTTGCCACGGATCCGCAAGTTAAAATTCTATCCGCGGGCCGGGAAAATCTTTCAGCGGGCCACAGTTGGCCCGCGGGTCGTAGTTTGACCATCTCTGTTCTAAATGATTTACTTTATAAGCGGAAATTTTAGGGGGAACTGTAGTAAATTTGAGAACTAAAATTGAAATCGAAGACTGGCTCTTAATCAGTGGTATTTAATTTTTACATGCAAATTCAAAAAGGTTATTTAATCACCATATTAAAATGAGAAAAATATGGTGGGTGATATATTTGAATTTTGACGGATTTTTCCCTGTTAAAGTAGTGCCGATATAGTTCTGCATTCAGCATTTTTAAAAAAGGAATTCAATGCTATGCACTTGATTGCTTTTAAACCTTTGAAAAATATCATTTTATCGTAATCCAAATAAATTTTCGCCAGTTTAAGCAAAAATAAATGTAAATTATTTAAAATCTTAAAAGAAAAAAATTTACATTATAAATTGCCTATACAGAATTTATAATCATATTATTTTATTTCCTTAAATTTTTGAGAAAAATTCTTAAAATTTCTTAATGGTACCAAGCGCCATTTCTTTCAATCTAATTAAGTTAACCCTTTATTTTTCATTATGCGTGCATAATTAAAAATGAAGAAAGCTTTAACGGCTTTTTCCGTAGTAACATGTAATTTTCGAATTTTCAGGGGTGGGTTTTATGCTATTTATTTAGAGTGGCAGTTGCTTGAAATTACGAAATCTAACAAAAAACATTCTTTTTCCAAAACAAACTTTTTTTTTCTTCGTCGGATTTGGATTTTTGAATCTCAAAACTCTTGATCGCCTGAATGCGGGAGAAATAAAATTAACAATAAGGGGGCCATAATTTCGCACACACTTTTACCAAGACCGTATTTAGCCAGGGCTAAAGAGAATAGAAGGGCTAGTTCATTCCGCTCTTAGAGCTGAAGCTACGATTTCACTCCTCATGACGTCACTGTATCCACAGATCTCGGAGATCGCAAGAAAAGATATTATGATAACTTAGCATCTTTCTCTTTGTAAAAATAAGTTTAGACTTTTTCTGGTTATTAGCTTTCAAACTTTACGTAATTAACACATTATTTCCGTTCAAAAACATAGTTCAAAAAAACTTTATTGGCCATTATATTAAAAAAAATACCATTTTAAACTTATAAAAATGTTTTACAAGTTGGCGAAAATGACACTATAAATACTTTATTTTAAAAAGTTCAGTTTTAACTTTAATTATTAAGAAAAATGAAAGCATGTATCGACACTTTTTTTATCTACATATTCTTTTATAACGATAAGTTAAGTTAAATTTAGAATCCCTGATTTTAAAATATGTCGTTAATAGCAATTTGTTCATACTTAATCATTAGGAAACATCAACCTTAAACGCTAATTACTGAAACAAAATAATAATTTAGGTTCATAATGACATTAGAAATTTTACAATTGTTTATAGACATTTAAATTTACGATGATATAATTTATAGATATTTAAATTGAAGAGAATATAATTTTTTAAAAAAATCATAAATATTTAGAATAACTACATTAAAAAATATGTTATGAAATTAGGAGAATTTCAACTATATACTATATATTTTATTTATACTTTTTACTTACATTTTAATTTTCTTTGACTTTATCTATTTTTTAATTCTTTTCACCTGCCTTTCTTTATGAAGTAGCGAGGCGGTTTCTATTTAGATAATGAATTTTTATAAAAGTTCTTTACGACAGAATAAACGTATTGCTGTTTTATATTAACTGTGTCATTTCGGAATCCATTCCTTACATAGTTGTTCATTTACTTTAGGGAACACGCGGAAAATTATATTTTTTCCTTTTGTTTTTCTATCAGAATTTTTGCAAGTTGCAATCGCGCAAACTAGCACTTCGATAATAGTTTTAAATTCTTGTAAATTCACTGCAAAAACTGAGGAAAGTCATCATAGAAAATAACAAATGTCTTAGCTCCAATATTAGTTAGAGCTAATAAGGCCGAACGCTCCGTTCTTGAAGTAAAAGTGCGAGCTTTGCGCCAAAGTGACGTCACTAGAGAAAATCGGAGGATTGGCGCGGCGAGAGTTTCTTCAAAAGAGTGAACCAGCCCTTCTATTCTCTTTAGCCCCGGTATTTAGCAGATTATAGCCTTCCACCCCCCTTTAAGTTGATGAATCTGATTAAAAAGTGCGTGAAAAAAATGCGTGTATTCAGATAGAGTACTTTTTGTGCCTGATTTTGTCCCTTATATTGTCTGTTCTAATTAATTAACATACATTCACCCCACAAAATATTACAATTTCACGTTAGTTCGTGAAAATCTCTTTATTTAATCAAAAGTAATTAAGGAGCTGCATATTTTTAAAATTTTATCTGTACGTATAATTTAATAATTAAATTATTAAAACCAAATTTTTGTGCTCTTCTTATTGTTTAATTTTTCAAACAATCTTCACAATAATTTGGCATTTTTTTGTGAATATGTTTTATGTCTCAGTACCGTAGGATATATATTTGATGATTTGCCGCGATCAACATATTATTTTAATTATAATGATAAATATAAAATTTCATCTCACCTGCCATAAAAAAATTTGGTTACTAGAACTAACTTCAAACGTTGTCAAAAATTTTAAATTGTATACATTTTTTTCCAGGGAGTGAATGAAGAAATTTTACCAATTAATATCATTAGAGGTCTTTAAATTCATCATAAAAGTGCTGTGAATTCGATATATGAATTATAGTAATAATGTGATTAGAAAATAAATTACACATTGGGACTAATTGATTGAACGAAATTGTAACTATAAGTCTCAAGTGTTTATATTTCTGATAAAAAAAATAATGTTTACTGTTATTGTGTCATATTAAATTATTAATCGATAATGAATAAAAGATTTTAAATATTTGTTTTTATTTAATTTATTGACACAGTAAATTTTATACAATGGAGACACGTTTACTAAAGAACTTATTTATATAAGCAAATGAATCTAAAGCTTAGTGTATGTAAGTGCCGCCTTGCTGAATTTGTAAACTGCTGTTTAGTTGAAACGTTGGAAATGGAAAAATTGTGGTATTAAAACTGCTTTAATAAAAGAATGTTGATTATGAATTTTTTATAATAAAAACTATACTCCGTTGCAAGTTAAGAAAAGAACATTGCGAAATAAAATTTCAGTAATCATTAGCTACACAGTTCTGTTTAATTTCGTTATCAAATTATACAAATATGCTTTCAAAGCAATATAAAAGCTTTTAAAAGTTAAACACGCCATACAGAAATTTAATTCATGCTATCTTTAATGATATAGGGGAGAGTCGGGTATCCCCGCCCACTTAAGGAGTATTGCTTATATTTCTGTATAATATTGAGTAATAATCAATATTTTTGTACGTTTCTACTGTTTTACCATCTAATTAAATAACGCAAAAAGAATAAACCAAAAAAAGAATAGTTTAACTTAGAAAAATAGAAATTTTAAAAAACATGTTTTTCAGCTCTTTTCAAAATGTGTCGGGTAGCCCACCCAGTTACAAAAATTATATTTTTTGACTGTTTTTTCAGGTGTAAATGAAAGTGACCAATGTATTGACAATAGATAAATCTCATTTAACATTTTGATCATAAAATTATTTTATTTATTACATATTTATATACTTTTAGTGAATTTAATAACAACAACATTTGTTGCTAAAAATGCATATAACATTCAAATTTGAAGCAATAAAATAATAATCTTTGCAACCGTACATTTATAGACGAAATAAAATTGGGCGGTGATACCCGACATTCGTGTGAGCGGACTACCGAAATCCAATTTTTTTGAAAATTTGTAATTACTCGAACAATTTTTCACATATAAACTTCTTTCTTCTTGCAAATTACACTTAAGACTAAATACTTTAATGCTGCGTGTATAGAAAAAATTATTTTTTTAGTATTAAAATGAAGTTTAATCGAAACATTCAATCAATTTTTCTTAATTTCATGACTACTGTATTCAACATATTTTCAAAACTATAGTTTACCGTGTTAACAGCTGCATAAATACTTGAAACTTTGAAAATGATCTTCTTTTAATATAAAAAGTAATGTCCAATGACCCATTGACTTGAAAAAATATTCCATACATATGAAATTGACTGTGGGCGGGGGTACCCGGCTCTCCCCTATATCATAGAATTATCAACAAAGCAAAAGGTTATAATACCGAAGTCTTACTAGAATCTTAGATTTGGCGATATATTTCGATAAACAAGGAAAACATTCGTTCTCAAAAAATGCATAACGTTGTAAGAGCATTTGGTTTGATTGGACCACTGAAAATGGCGTGTCTTATGCTGACATGCTCTTAACAAATCAAATGAATAAAGAATTTTTACTTTTGCTTCGCTGTAGAACAAAATCGCCGGAAACAAAGTTTATTATTCGTTCATCAGTTTCTTTAAATGCGAACAGAAATACATATATTTGTCGCGATTTTCAGATACCATTTTTATTAATTCTTATTACTTGTCAATTGATTATTGTTGCTAATAAGAAAGCAAGCAAAGAGGGGACAATGCAACGTCGTTCAAGAGTTGGAGATATTGATATCCGTTCGTGCTGAGAGCTTGGTATTCATTTATCTTACACCTAGATGCAAACAGGCTCTTTAAATAGGAATAATGGTCTTTTCTTAACTTCAAGACAATAAGAGAGTATAATAAAATGAAATTTGAAAGAGTATATTGATATTGAGACTAAAAAGTTGATTTACTTGACTTACTTGAATTTTTGTTTCCATAAGTACAATTAGCAAGGTTTGTATTTGAACGATTCAATTGAAAACAAATAAATCCCCTCATTAATTGAATTTATATTTCAAACTGGCAATATTTAGCACACTCTGAGGATCATTATTTTGCGAAATTATTTAATTTTAAATATTTTGTAATTGGAATATTTCTGGTTAGTATAAGGTTATTACCAAAAAACAGTTCTAGATAACAGAATTATTCTTTTGTAGGTTAGTTGAAATTTTAACAATAGAAAAAAGTCTTATATTGAATAAAGATATTGCCAGAGGGTTTCGGATGAAAATAGCGCGTATGCCCATGGTAACGATTTCTCAATCCAGTGGCCTTTATCGACCACGTTCACCTACTTAACATTTTTTAAATAAAACAAAATTGATTCTTGAACTTGAGGTAGTAAATTTTGAAAGAAAAAGATAGCCTGTACTATAATTGGAACCAACTACAGCAAAAAGGAAATACTCCAAAAAAAGAGAGTAAATCGTTAAAAGCCGCTAAATTGTAAATAAGTGTCCCGGTAACTGACTGTACACCATTCCCCAAGATTATAATTGCACATATAGCACGCACATCGCTACATATACTTATCGAACTTTTAGACAGATTCAGAATGAAGAATTCATTCATTTTGAAAAAATTACGATCTTGAAGAAAGAACAGATTTTTAAACCTGTGTAAACCTACACATATTGCATTCTTAAAAATGACTCAGAGCACTCGTATGTTGGACTAAAAAAGTTCTAACATTCCTGTTACTATGCCAACGCTTTTAAATTTTAAAATATGCTGTTTTGAATCGTAACCACTTGCACTGGAAAGACGTGCCATGAACGTTAAGATGCTTTTGTCTCAAAATCGTCAAAGACGTGCTTATACGTGTCGGCAGACAATTATTACAGAAAATAAAATAAATGAGCGTTTCACAGAAATAGGAAAGATTGTTCCGATTTCTAGGAGGCGATGAAAACTCAATGCCTCTCAGCAAGTTGCAGTCATCTGGACTTTGGTAAACGCATCTGTAAATTTCTTGCTTACGCAAGTAGTTAATTATAACCATGAACTAGATATTTTAGAAAGTTTCACCATTTTTTGCAAATAAGGACAAAATTGTATGCAAAAAAAACTGTTTTCAATTTTTATCTAGTATTTAGAAAAACTTGTTTAAGTGATATTGTTCCTCACTTTTCTCATCAGCCCTTTCCTTCTCATTTTTCCTGTTTTGCATCCTCGTGTGGTCCCGTAGTGGACTGATCGTTAAGACACGGTTCCCAGCAGATCACCCAAGTCAAGGGCAGGTGGTGTTGCTTTTAGGCAACGGAGTACCTATGCACTAGGCACGCACCTCCGATCGAAATATAAATGAAAAAAAGATGAAATAGGGGGTCTGTTAATCTAATAAATTAAAAATAAATTGTAATAAAAGAGGGGGGGGTAGGTCTAGCTAAGTAAGTTCATCATGTGGAAAAGAATAGCCGATGACATCCATCATCATACACTTCTACCTTCCCAACTTCAAAAGAAAAAGGATTGCATTTTTATTGAGAGAAAACAAAAAAGGAGATTACAAAAGGGGGGGATTACAAAGTGGTACATTGGATAAATACATGTAGTTATAACAGGAGAACAAAATGTAAACATAGAATCAGTGTTGTAAAATCCTTGAGTAACATAAATAGAAGAGAGTGATTACAATAATCTGAATTATGTAGCAGAATTGTAGTAAACATAAAAATTTCAATATACAATTATAGCAAAGTAAAGGAAATTAAAAGTGTAGTACTAAGGTAACTAATGGTATGAGCAGAAGATGGCGCCACTATGACTGTATTTATAATATTTTGGTTCATGCATACCATAACAAAGCAGTGATAATTTGAAAAACAAGCGACAAAAGGCAGTTAAAAATTTATAATGAAGTATAAGATGTCTAGTATATTAATATTTTTGTATGGAATGAATGGGTTGTGCGATTGGTAATAACAAATCACCGAAGTCAAGCATCACTGGCTACGGTCAGTGTGCGGGTGGGTGACCACTTGGATCAGTCTGCGTAGAGACCAAGGGTGTGCGGTATTGGTCCTCGTTAAACTGTGCTACCGTAAAGTGTTCGACTTCGCGCGCAGGTCGTCGGGCTACCGAAGCAGGGGCGCCATCCCCTCCGCAGAGGATCAAAATTGTGATGGCATGTCTTCGGATCATTTTCCGGGATGTTTCCCAGACCATCGCCAATAGCCCATTGTGTAGCTCTAGTGCGACGTAAATTAACAGCAGCAGCATCCTCGTGTGCGTCTTTACCCTTATCACTTCGGGCTGATCGTAAGACAAAAGTTTTCAATTGATCGCCGAATATAGTCACCATTTGCTACGGTCATTGAGCGGGTGGATGACCACTTTGATCAGCCAGTGCAGAAGGAACAAAGGATGAGCGGCATTGGTCCTCGTTACAATGTTCCACCGTAAAGTCGTCGACTTCGTACTCTTCGTTGGTCATCGGACTACCAAATGGAAAGCCATCCTCACTGCAGGGAATCAAAATTGTGATAACGTATCTCAGGTCTTTCTCAAAGATGTTTCTCCGAACATCGCCAATAATCCATTGTCCTGTTCTGGAATAAAATGCAGTCACACTCGTCCGACAGTCCATTTTCCTCTCCTTGTTTGAATTAAATACCGGATAAAGGAAAAGCGTAATGTTGTAGTATTTTGTATATAGTGTCTTAAGATGTCTAAAATGCTCAAGATTTTATGATAGAGTTACGTTGTTTTATCGTGAATCGAACCTGCGTGATCATTTTATTTACATAAAGGCGCGTGGCGAAAGTTAGTGTGAATGTGTTTCTTGTGAATCTGTACAGTTATACAATGAGTGTTTTTATGCAATTTAAAAGATTGGGAGCTAAATAAACTAAGCCAACGAAATCCCGTGAGGTTGCCTTTCTGCCCATTGTTCCAAGACTGTAGAAGGCGATGGGTTCAACTTTTGAGATAACTCAGGAAATTTTACCGATCTTTTCCTTTAACTAAGATTGGTCTTACTTCAAGCGCGTATATCGTATTGTTCGTTTAAAAGGCGGTATGCTATTGGCTGGGGCCTGGATACCATTTCTGAGGATTATCCAAAGACTTGCCGTCCCACAGTGAAGTGATCTTAAAGACACGGTTCCCAGTAGAGCACCGATTTCAAGCATCATTGGCTGCGGTCAGTAAGCGGATGGGTGACCACTTTGATCAGTCTGAGTTAGGACCGAGGGTGTGCGGTATCATTAAACTGTTCATCATCGGGTTACCAAAGCGAGGGAGCCATCCCCGCTGTAGAGGATCAAAATTGTGATGGCATGTCTTCGTATCATTCTTAGGGAAGTTTCCCAGACCGTCGACTGTAGCCCATTGTGCAACTCTAGTGCGATGTAAATAAAGTAGTACCACTACTAAATTGTGCTCTCTTTTCTTCACCATTTTTCAATTGAGCACGGAAGCAATTGAGCACAAGAGGGATGGTTCCCTCACTAAGGTACCCCAACAACTTGTGCACGAAGTCGAGCACTATCCGGTGGGACAGATTAACGAGCACCGATACCCTGCATCCTCGGTTTTTCAAACAGGCTTATCAGTCTCGGTTTATCAAAATGGTCACCCACCCGCTCACTGACTGTAGCAAGTGATAGACTGCGGTGATCTACTGGGAACTGTGTCTTACGACCAGGGACAATATGCAATGAAGTAATTGCTGTTTTAAGTAGACATAATGAGAGATAAGCACCTAATTGTTTTGAATTAAAAGAAACAAAAAGGCTTTTGCACCACTTGTTTGATAACAACCGGAAATCCTTGGCTAAGCGGTTTCGGCTATCAAGCTCTGTGCAAAGAGTGGAGGTAGCGGGTTCGAATCACGCTGTTACTCTGGATGTATCTTAGTGCTCTCCTTCTCTGTATTGCGCTATCCGTCCTTTTATTTGACCAAGGTTTATATGCCTAAATTGAGCACACAAGCCTGCAAATATATGTTATTTCAATAACTAAACATAAATAAATATTGATAAGAAAACTTGGTGCTGTCTCTCCTATTTGCTATCTGTCCTCTTCTACTTGACGAAGGCTTATAAGCCTATTTTGAGCATACAAGCCTGAAAATTTATGTAATTGCAATAACCAAATAAATATTGATAACAACCATTACAGTGGAAGCTGAGTTGGTGATTGTCATCGCATGAAGAAAAAAACACTGTTAATACGTCATAAAAATATTCGACATTTCTGAAGAATTATGTACTGTAAATCCTTTTGAGGATTGTTCTGATCAATTGATTATCCACCATAACTTTTATTTTGTGATAAACAAATATTGTAACATCCATACATAGCAAAACCAGTACCCATCTTTAAAACTTAAATTAAGTGTGAAATTGCAAAAGTAAGTACTTTTCCATTTTAACTATCATGTATATTGAATTGCGATGTGATAAACTACACAGTAAATTATATTCTGTAGCAATTCTAGCTTATACTTTAAAAAATATTCATGTGAAGTAAATGATCATTTGTACTTTGAGTTATCTAAGTACTCGAAAGTACATTGGGAGTTCTCTTATCACATATTGTTGCAAACACATATTTAGGCCTTCGAAATAAGTGCCGATATTAGTTAAAAAATTATTATAAAAACATTAGTATTTTTACTCGTTATTTTCGAAAATTATTTTGTTATTAGGTACAAATTGAAATAAAGAAAATAAGTTTTACATTGATAAGGTACATATATAAGAAATCGTATATAAGAACAGTAAAAAAATTACCATATTCATGCTAAATTATCATGTTATTATAGACGCCAATAATGCTTAATTAAATTCGCTTAAGGACGCTACTGATGTCATGTAATTTGTGCTTTTTAGTAGGTAAAAAATAAGCTAATATTAATGATGCCAAGATGCCTACTATAGGCACTATAATAATAGGTTTTTTACATCCCACCGAAGAGGCTAAGCACCCGAGGAAATTATTGATTGTTATAAATTTTTAATATCGAGAGGTGATCACGAGCAATAGCATTATTCCAAATAGTACTAAATACAATTAATTTTTATATTGATGGGATAAATTTCTGAAAGCAAGTTTTACTCAATCTATTATAATAAAACACTAAGGCAATAAATAATAACAAATAAAAAATGGAATTGATTAACTTATTTAATTGTGACGGTACATGTTTTTTTAGATTTGTGCATGATTTTGTAGTGTTGATTAATACTGATTAATTATTTACTTTTATATTATGACGTACGGACAACGGGTATTCAACCATTATTAAATATTTAAACTTAAAAGTGTTTCTGATAATCACGTTCTATGGCTGTTGTTGTCGTGTCCATAGGTGAAGGTTGTACACTAGATGCCTTTAAAGGAGAGATCGCGTTCTACTTTTCTCACGGTTTCATTCAGCAATTAAATTTTAATTGATGTTTTTAATCTCAGCTTCCTCTTTAACAATACGTCAGGTTTTTATGACGTTTTTTTTATCATCTTCAAAATTTTAGTTGACGGCTGTCAATGTGTTTATTGTTTTGACTGGCAAAAAAACCGAAGTAAAAAAAGAAGAAAACTAAAGAAACTGATCACTTGAACCAATTCAATTTTCAAACCAAAAGAACAGTTTTGCAGCATCTACAGACATACGACTATGTGGTAACAAGAAATCGAAATACGAATAGTTGCATAATATATTTAGATAAAAAAATATATTAACAGTTTTCGCAAAACTGAATTAGATAATGCAAAGAATAAACTTTCTCTTTTCCAACAAGCAACTCAAAAACTGATATCCAGCTTCACAGAAAAATAAAGAATTTCCACTCTAAAAAGGCGACACGAATTTTTATCAATGCTCGCCAAAATGGCTACAATCTGACCATAACGCTTTTAGCGACAAGCTACGATAAAAAGCTTAGTTACTAGTTAGAAAAATTAATTTCTTTTTTTTTTTAATTATTATTTTTCGTGGAATTTATGAAGTTTATTGTAATCTTTTGGCTATTTTGCTTTTTTTTAGTTCTGTGAGATATTTAGATGTTTATTCTTTAAGGATGTCGTGTGTTTTTGGAAGTCTTATGTACATTTTGTTAAGTAAATTGCGGTTTATTTTAAATATTTTAATTTCTCCTCGTTTTCATGTTCTTATATTTCTTAAAATTTTCATTATAATACGTATTAACATGGAAGGCATGCACTATTAATTCTTTTAAACTAATGGAAGAATAAATATGGAGAAGAATCATTAAGAGTTTTTTCTTTTCTCTGTTTATAGTAGAATTTATATGACAGAATAGAAATAAACTGGAATAAATAAATATTTTTTACGTATAATAGAACTAAAATCTGGAATAAAATATTTGGAATTAATTATAAAATTTTATATTTATAAATAGAAGCACAATGAGAAAAATATTTCAAAACACTAACATAAATCCACGCAATTCAATCCTAATTCAAAAATTTTTATTGAATGACGCATAAAAACTCAATTTTTAAAACAATATATCACAAAGAATTATTATTCATTCATGCTATAAATACATTCGTACAGAAGTAAATAAAAATATGACAAAAACACATTGCATAATACACCGTAGAGTGTCAACTATTCCTATCTACTGTATCTTCAAACCGTTTCCTTTAAGTGTCGATAGAGGGCGCGTGAGCCCTTATGACTAGAAGAAACTTCAAGAAAAGCGTCGTGATGACCTCAGAGTGGATAGTTTTTAAAAATTATCATTCACGATCTGCATCAATAATATATTTATACTAGAATGATCTTAAAGCTTTTCTCTAGAAATAAGCAACATTTCAAATTATTCAATTGAATAATTTTTGCGTTATATGAATAAGAAGAGTGTGTTGCGGCAGTAATGACAGTAACTTTTTTTTCTATATATGGATTTTTTAAAATCATTTTCGTATTAAATAATTGTTAAATCAGAGAAATATACTTTTAGTTTTTAATCTTTTAATCATTTCTTTTACTAATGCTATAATTATTATATACATTAATAATATTAATAATTGATTTAATTTTTTTATTATTTTTCGGCATGCGTTTTAGCTTATTAATCCTTAACTTTTATTACTTACACAGTTCTAGCTTACAACAAATACATTATACAATTTGCTTATACCCTCATTTTAGAAACCAAAATATACAATATGTAGCAGTTCGCGCAAAACTTAACATTATGCATGTTAATAAACAATAATATTAAAACTAATCACTCGGTATTGAGATCATTCTAGATGTCTTTTTAGGGTCGCGGATATAAAAAAAGTTAGCGACCCTTTATATTTATGCAAATTATAATACGAAGAATAATTCGATAAATGGATACATTATAATATTGATTGCTACAAATCTTGAATGTCTCAGTTTCTTTATCGTCGAATGTTTCCATTTAGTTTTTTTATGCATATATATACTTCTTCTCAATAGTTTTGTTTTCCAAAAATGGCAATGCTTCTATTTTCGTCTCATGACGTGGGACGTTGCTCATCACGTAAGAAAGTTGTAGCAAACAATTGTTCCGATTTTCATTTCGTTTATACTGGGAAAGGCAAACATTTTTGATCGTAATAAAAGTTCTTTATTGACTGAACCGAAAGGGTTCGAATGAGTGGCAAATTTGATTATTACTTTTGCTGACGCATAAAAAAGAACATTGATGGAAACAATTGCTTTGGGAAATCGTGTTTAGATGGGGGGAAATCAAATGAAAAAAATTCTTTGAGTCAAAGTATAAAATAATAACTTTAACAATATTTTTTCGTTTTATCCAACATGAAGTAAATAATTCGTAATCTTTTTCTCCGGTTGAAATTTGAGCTTTCTATCCTGCCGGAAAATTGTCGGTAGTTTCAGATGGAGGATAATTTCTTTTTTGGATAGTGAAATGGTGTTATAAATTCAGTTAATAGCGACCAGTCAACGAGTTGCAACTGTATTGTCATTTATGTCCGTTATAATCTAAAGAGTTTATCTAGTCGATCCGAAGTTGTTGGTCCGACGATATTGATATGATATCGGCGATGAGTTTTGATTGTCGATAAATACTCTTTGTCAACAATATGGTAAAAATGTTTTATTGAAGTGGTCAACAAATTATTTTAAGCTTTTATTGTCATTAAGCGCAGTTAAAACTATGGTATTATAGCTAGCCGAAGTTTCGAATTACATAAAAAAAATTTTTTGCTAATAGATGATACTTTGAACATATATTCTGCTGATATATTCATATACTCTAAACCATCTAAGTAATAGAAAATTGATCGGAATTCAGATTTAAATATTTCATTCTCACAAATACAAAAGCGAGTTAATTAAAACACAGAGAAATACCAGCGAATGCTTCACCAAAAAAAAAATTCTCAGTTTTAAAGTGAATTTTTTCCTAAGCAATCCCATGTTTTTCACACCATTTCATTTTCCTACGTTGAGTACATTTATACGAATGTCGTTTGTGTTTGGTGCAGTAAAGTCGTTGCCGACTCTTGTGCCATTAACTTTACATTATTCTGTATTACAATTTTATATAATAAATTGACAAACATCGGCATTGCATGAAAAAGAAAGTGGTGAAACATTAACATGGTTTGACAGAAGCCACTAATATTATTTTTGAATTTGAAAACTGTTTAGGTTAAGTGTCATATTTAATACTTGCAATACTGTAAATAATAGTTGCCATAGCGTCGCACTATTCAATCATAATATGCTTTTAAATTAGAAGTAAAGAATCTGGTGTAGAAGAGGCTAATTATGACAGCATTTGGAGGAAAAAAAACTAAAAAAGGAAAATTGAACGGTCATCATAGTAACGTAAAATATAAAAAGATGTTGACACAACATAAAACAAACACAGGTGTGTAAACATATTAATTCATATTAAATAAAATGAAATAATAAAAAAATGGATAACATAATATATTAGCTTTATAAAATAAAATATAGACTTAAGCATTTCGACTTCAAAAACTTTATTAGAGCTTCACAGATAAATTATATAAACTTCCATAAGCTTTAATTATAATTAGAGCAAATTAGTTTAGAGAAAATGTAAACCCTACTTAAGTATTAGCAGGGTTTCTGTCTCAGTTATTTTACTATTTATTTGACAGACTTTACCTTACTGAAAATAATCGATTCTAACTCGATTAATGCAATTGTCTCCAAAAGATATAATTAATGACTTTTAAAGTATATTTCGGACAGATAAATAGCATTTATTTCAGCGAAAATTAAATCATCACAACTAATGCTGAGTTTACAGTTGAATAACTTAAGTCTCTTTTTCTGTGTTTGATTTTGTTGCGTATTTATTGACGTCATCAGTAAAACAACCAATCAATTATTTCAGAAACAGTTTTTAAGGACACAGAGTAAAGATTTGTAATTCAAATATGAAGAATGACTTTCGTGAATCGTCGACCATTGAAAGACTCTGGGCTAGAACAAGGTAAGACTAATTTTTTTAATACATTTTTTTATTATTATGGTCAATGTAGCTGGTCAGTTCCTTGTAAAAGTGGCCGACATTCACGAGGCAAAAAGAAAAGTAAACTTAAACATTTTAAGCAAAATATGCAACTTTAAAAAAACTTTTACTTCAGATTTATTGCTCTTTTCAAGCCAAGCTCAATGGAATAGTTCAATTGCCAGATTTCTTCTGAATAATTTAATAAAAACAAATAATTAAATTAAAAAATGGTAACTGACTGACACTAATGGAGCATCTGGGTCAGTCAGTTACCAAGTTCTAAATTATTTTTAGTTAATTGAATCTATGCCAGTCAATTATCACATTTTCACTATTTTTACTTTTCTAGAGCCTATATGTCAGACAATTATCATGTTTTTTTTTCTATTTTTGCAATAGTGAAATATACATACCAGTCAATTACCATGTTTTTAGATATTTTTACATTAAAGAAGACTATATGTCAGTCATTTACTACTTTAACTATTTTTACATTACTGAAACCTATATGTCAATAAATTACCACCTTTTTAGATATTTTTATAGTAATAGAAACTATAAGTCAGTATCAATTACCATGTTTTAGCTATTTTTATTGATAAACCCTGTGTGACGGATTATTACCATATTTTTATCTATTTTTACATTAATTAAACTTATATGACAGTAAATTACCACGTTTTTAGGTATTTTTATACCAATGGAATTTATTTGTCAGTTAATTACCATGTTTTTAGCTATTTTTTCATTAATGGAACCTTTGTGACAGTAAATTATTATGTTTTTAGCTATTTTTACTTTAATGGAACCTATATATTAGTCAATTATCATGTTTACAACTACTTGTTTTGTTTTAACATCTAAAATGTGTTTTGGAAATTCTACTATATCATTAAAATCAGCTGAAAAATTACATTAAACCAGGAATAAAAATGCGTGTAGTATATAGAAATATTCTTGTTTTGCTTTGTCAAAAAGAAAATTCAAACAAATCAATGCTAAGGACAGCGGTAATGAGAACATTAAAACCAACCAGAAAGAACAGGTAATAATTAAAAACATCGTTAAGTTTCAACAGACAATTAAATTGTTTTAATTTTTTCGTCCCAACTTCCTCACTAGTGATTCAGCAGTTCTCTTTAGCGTCATTATATCTCCCTTGCTTAAATAATCATTTGATTCGGTTTGATTGCTAACATCGAATTAGATATACACTAATATGATATTAGCGACCTTGTGGGAGCTATCATTAATTATTTTTTCGGTGTTTTGTATACTACTCTACCACAATTTATATCAGAGGTACAGATAGGGACAGTAATCATCCGGTCGTGATTTCCCAATCCAGCGGTCTTTAACGACACGCTATCCTGTTTTTTATTTTCTTAAATTAAAAAAAATATGATACCTGTCTTTTTAGTGCAGGTAGCAAATCTTAAAATAGATAAAAGCTTGCATTACAATTTTCCCCTACTACAACTAAGAAATAAATCTCCTAAAAAGAGAGCGAGTTGTTAAAGACCACTGGATTGTAAATTAGCCACTCTGTCTCTTTACTCAAACTCTGTTCTCTAGCTCCGCAACTATGCGTAGAATAATCCGGCTCTGAAACAGACAGGAACATTAGAGTAGATTTTGAACCACTAACACATAATCGAAGAAAGTGATATCAATTCAGAACCCTGCATTTAGCGCAAAGAAACGAATTCTGACCCACGCCGTGGTAGATGAAGACGAAATCTACGCCATATATTAATTTCCAATCCCTAATCTGCACTCTTATTTACTTCATTTTTGACAAGTACTCTAAAGATTTGTTCCATTTGAAATGGACCAAGATAAAAAAAAAAAAATCTAACTTCTGCGATGTTACAGATTTGTATGAATTTTTTATGAAAAAAGTACGTCATGAAAAATTGCTAAAATAATTTCTAAATGCCTCTCTCATTGCAGTTTTGGTCCAAAGGATTTGAAGAAGAAAAAATATTTTAGTATTTTTCTTTTTTTTTTTTAGAAAGTACTTTTTCATAATAACCTGTGACCCCAGGTAAAAACCGATTTCGGACAATATATTATATTTAAGTCATTGAACAATTTCCATATCGCATCTATTTTCGCAAATAGTTTTAACCGCCGATGCTGAAAGCTATTAAAGCTCAAAGAAAAATATCTTTTGTACATATTGTTTATAAATAGTATTCTCCAAACAGTTATTGTCTCATTAAAAAAAAATAATTATTATATTTTTAAAAACCACGTTTTTGTTATGGAGAATAATAATTAAAAAACAAGAATTTAAAAAACGAAAAACGTGGGGCGCATGAAATACATAACAGTAACAGTATGTGTGCTCATGAGAATATGTATATCTGTAATTGTATCTGGATGTGGTTGTGTGTGTGTATGAGTAAGAAAATGTGTGTATGTAAGTGTATATGTACTGTTATGTATTTCATGCGTCCCACGTTTTTCGTTTTTCAAATTATTTGTTTCTTAATTATTTTTCTCCACTACAAAAACATGGTTTTTAAAAATATTATTTTGATTTTGATTTTTTTTTTGTACTCACTTCCAAAATCTCAATTTTTTTCACTCACTGTATACAGAACTTTTCTACTAACATGTGACACTAATTTGAAATAATCGAATCGACAACAAAAGACAATCGCGGAAATATTAATTTTTCTTTAATTTTAATTTTTTTTTACTTTGTATGTCTTTTTTTCTCTTCATTTTCATGCATTGTCATCCAATTCTGAACTATATGCCAAATTTTAAGTCTGCAGCTAGTCGGGAAGTTAGTTTAAAATCCATTACAAAATTCCACCCGAACAGACATCCACGAAGGCAAGTTGATATAAACGTGGTAATAAAAAAGGATAATGTAATAATTTAAACAATGAAGTTATAGAAATTTGCTTATCCTTCAAAAAAATTAAAATAGTAAATTGTAAAATGAAACTAATACCATCTGCCGAACATACTAAAATGAACTTGAACAATATATTAAATAAATAATCCCAAAAGCAGAAGTGGTAAAATATTGCTTTTTTCAAAAAGAAAAAAAAACTTTATTGGCTTTAACAATTAGCTGATAGAAATAAAATTCAACTGGTTTCAAGTGCTCAAAAATAGACGCTCATTCTCAAAACTTGTCAGACATGAATGAGAAGAAACCAAAGTGATTTGAAATATAAAACGTAAAATTACTAATTTAAGATGGAAATTAAGATGAGAAATAAAGGTGAGATTTTTCCATTTTTCGTTGGTAACTTTAAATCTTATATTTCAAATCACTTTGATGTCTTCTCATTTACGTCTCGCATGTCTTGAGAATGGGCGCCCATTTTAGAGCTCTTGAAATATGTCTACTTTTATTTCCATCTGCATATTTTTGAAGCCAATGCAGCTCTTTTTCTTGAAAACAAAAAAAAAGTAATATCTTATCACTTCAATTTTTTGGGATTATTTATTCAACATACTGTGCTCATTTCAGTATATTCGCAAATGGTATTAGTAATCAACTTACAATTTAAATATTTTTATTTTTTAAAGCATAAACAAATTTTTATAACTTCATTATTTTAACTATTCAAATAGGTTTCAAGGGAAATAAAATTCTAAGTGATTAAAAAAAAATTCTAAACAAAATACAGTTCTTTTGCTTCGATTATTTTTTTGTATTGGTAAACTAGATAAGTAAATTTAAAAAATAAAAAAAGGGTTTTAAATAAGTTTACATATTTCACAAAAGTGCTGAAAATGTATATGAAAAATTAAATTATATTTATGATAGAATTGTTATTGTATTGAAAACAATATGTTATTCATACGCAGTCAAAGTTTATATTTTAATAACTTTTGTTTCAATTTTTATTTTAAAGAATTAAGTGTTTTTAAAAATCACTTTCAATGTAATGTATTCCTAATTTAGCTTTTTTATGCTTAGTGTTGCTTTTAATATGCGCAACTTAGATAGGTTGTCCTAAATTTCCTTTTTTGTTCAAAAACTATCTTTTTCAGTTAAATACATTTTCATCATGTTTTTTGCTCTAGTATTCGAGGAAAAATACTTTTTTTAAAGATTGTCAAATAAAGTTTTATTAGTGTCGAAAACAAAAAAATAATTTTTAAATATTTTTATGCTTATGATAAATTGAATAAATGAATAACATCGGAAGAAAAGAAATTAAAAAAATAAATTTTAATTTTTATGAAGGCAGATAAGCAAATGTTTCTTTTTTTTTCTATCTCTAAAAAATCAATATGTGAATTGGGTAACTTCTGAAATTAAACCAATTACATAATTCCATACTTATCCATTGGTTTTAACCACGTATAGCAATTTTTTTCATACAAAAGCAAAATTGCAATTTTGGTTTTAATTTACTTCCTTAAGTTAAATAAATCAGTATCAAGGTTTAAACACGAATAAATCTGCCATTTCAAAAACCTTTTGTGAAACGTCTACAGTAAAAGCCCTCAAATATGATATTTTTGTAATCATATAATTATAAAACAAAGTTGTTTGAAGTATTGTTTAAGATAATCTGGAGAACCAGCTCTTATTACCAATTTTTCTAATTAAAAAAGTAATAAGATAAAGTACATGCATTTTTTCTAAAACTATACTGTCTTAAAAATTATTTCAGAAAATGTGATTATTGATTTAAATATCTAATTTTTAAAAAATTTGAACTCCATAACTGTTAATCAATGTCCATAATGTTAATTAATGTCGAATTTCAGAACCGATAATACATATAAACTGGAGTTCTAATTTAAAGTGTACGCATTACGCACTGAGTTTACTTTGTTAATTAGATAATTTAGATCTATTTCCATTTACAAATGGGTATTTATTTCGGAATTTTTTAACTGCATTTATCTAATTTAATATTACGATTAATTTTGAAAGTATCCATATTAATCATCATAATTACCATACGTTTTATAATATCATTTATAATTTTAACAATTTAGTTTTAATTTATTCAGTTTACTGTTTGCAATGTATCAATTTTATTTTCAGTTTTTTACGCTATAATTCTGAATTCATCGTCTAGTCTTTTTTATTATTTCTCTCAAATTTTTAATTAATTATACTAAAAACACATTAACTACTTTATAAGTAATAATTACACCAGTGAGGTATGTTAGCTGCAGCTCCATTTAATGGAAAACGGGTTTCACTGGAAGTTTATTGCACATTCTATAATAATTATTTAACTTTGATTCCTTTTGCAGAAGTAAAATAACTTAAATCGCGTATAAAATTAGCGTTACTAACTTTTTAAAAGCTTTTTAAAGTCACCAACAGTCCCCAAAATATCACAAAAAAAATTTTCAAAAAAATTCTTTTTCCTTTTTAATTTTTTAAAAAAATTTTTTCAAAAATAATGCGTATGATTGTGTTCTGCTTATTAAAACCGAATCTTTGATTATTTGCTATTTTTTAACCCCTAACGAAAACGAACATTCAGCTAATTAATAATATAAACGCGCAGAGAAGAGGTTTTTAAATGTTCAAAATGTGTTACTTAATTACAGAAAAAAGCTATTTTTTGGAAACAATGTAAAATAAATAGGTTTTATATATGTATTTAAACAGTTAAAGCAATTTCCAAACTTTTTAATGTCTCTTATTTAACATATATTTTCATTGCCTGATGTCAATATGAGCGCCATTATCTCCTCTTTGGCGTGAATTGGCGTCTACTCCCAAGAGGACTTGGCAACCCAAATGATTTGTGCGAGAAATGCTCTTATCGTTCCTCACTACTCGATAATCCACGCGTAAGGTAAAAGCGCTCTTTGCTTTTCCGCTTTTAGCTTCTAAATAATCAACTATGGGAACTTTTTGATTTGATTATCAACAAATATTTTAAAAGAAAAATAATTTTGTTACTTTTGTTTATTATTCGTTTGGAGAAATGTACACCTGCTTTTTACTTTGGATGCTATTTTTAGATAAAGTGAAAAGTTTAGAGAAGGAATAAATTAATTTTAAAAAAAAAGTCAAATGACGACTGATATGAATATGAATCGGTCGGCTACTGAGGTATTAAGAAAGCCAATACCTATAAGTCCTGATAACGGTAAGATTACATTTTTTTTTATTATTTAGTAATATATTTCATTTTGCTTGAAATTTGTACTGACAAAAATTTTTTCAACTTCAAAAAGTGTGAAAGTTATTTTATGAACTTTTCACTTATTGAAATATTTATGACTTTTTAATGAAAAATTATCTATATTTAATTAGGCATACACATAAAATCATGATTTCCTATAAATTCATTTTATTAGTTTTTTTAAACCCTATTTTTTCTGTATGCTAAATATTGTATGAACAGTTAGAACTTGATAGCTTAACAATTACTAATCGTCATTTAATTCTTTTTTTTTACAAATTTAATATTCAATAAATCATATTTTTGATGAAAATTTTAGAAATAATTAGAAGCCATGTTTATTTAATTGTTTAATAGTAGATTTTTTTTCAATTTAAGATACTTTAAATTTTTAATACATTATATTTTCAGCATGTTAATTTCCAATTTGCTAATAATGAATTTCTACAGAAATATCTTTAACTTTATAACTTTATTTAACATTTATTATTTGGAAGAGTTCAACTTATACAAATGTAATCAAAAGTAAATCAGTAGTATTTAAATAAATGTCAAAAAGCATATGCTCTATAACAATCTGATACGAAAAATCTAAAACTTTTTATTAATACTCATACGAAGCTCTTATAATATGTTTTACAATATTTGATAAGTTTAAAAGTCATATAAAAAATACTGTCTTTATCTTTGAAATAATATTACGTATACTTAACTTTTAAAAGTTATGAACACCTTAGTTAAAAAACACCTTAGTTAACACCTTAGCTAACACCTTAGTTAAAAGCAAATATGTAAGTCCTTTAACGGAAAAAGTTTTTAATTATAAGTTTTCTTTAAAATTTGTATGTAATCATTGTATTGTTTTTCATAACAAATTTGTTATAAGAGATTTTTTTTCTCCAGTTTATATAAAAAATGCTATATTTATCTTTAAAATTAAATTGATATCAGTTTCTTCAAAAAAAAAATTTCTTAATTACAAGTGTCTTAATTAAAAGCTATGAAAGCAAATACAGCAATAAGTTCTTCATTGAGACAAAGTTTTTGAATAAAGTTTTTAATTGTTATTTTTCATTAAAATTTGTGTGAAATCATTGTAATATTTTGATTAAGAAATTTCGAAACTTAATGTCTTTAAGAATGTTTTGTATAAAAATCTATATGTAGTAAATATATAATAAATAGTTGATAATTTTATTTAATGTTAAGATTAGTGTAACTACATTTAGTGATATTAATCAAATTTATTTCTTTGGAATTCGAGACTATTGAATAAAATTAATGATATTTATTTTGAAGTCATTAAACTAGTTTATAAATTAATTTATTTCGAAATAGGCTTATATTCTGGATAAAAAAATAAAACAAAAGGAATTGTATTTTAAAGCTATAAATTTAGAATACAGGAATTCCCAATGTCGCTAAGGAAAAGATGCATACTGAAGGAAAAGGTAACCAACAAAAGAGATAAATTTTAAAATATCACTCATAATTTATTTATCTTTCGAACAAATGATAATGTTATAACTTCTTTAAGTGTTGATTTTGTCAAATTTAAAGTTCTTGAAAACTTTTGAATGAAAGGAACACATACTAGACTTTTCAACTCGCAGTTACATTACTTCTTCAACATGCCAATTTCAAGTTTGTTAAAGTTGATAATTTTTTTTTTGTTAATATAAATAAATTTTGACAGAAATAGCTTTTACTATACTTTAAAAAACACAATTATTTTCGTATCAATTATAAAATTTCAATTATTATTTTTTATTAATTTTGTAGCAAATTTTCAATAACAATCAAAATTATATCAGTAGTATAAAAATCAAAAACTAAAACTTATTTCTTCTATAATGAACAATTTTTAATTATATATTAAGCAACATATTTGATTCTATTTAAATGAAAAAGCTTTTGTTTTACAGCAAAACTTTATGCTACGTTTAGTAATATTCTCTAATTAAACTTGAAATCTAATGGTTTAGCAAACCTGTTGATTGTAATGAGTTTAATATTTTATTTTATAACCTAATTCTGAGTTTACGACTATCAATGTTAAACTTTGTAGTCTCGTAATTTTGAATCCAATTCAGAAGACAAGGGAATTATTGGATCAAGTATTGCGTAAACCTAGTCCTTCGTGGAGGACCTTTTGATGGAACTAAACGCTCTATCCCTTGAGCCACCGCGGCCCTCCATTTTCTGTTTGCAACTTTACGCTTTACATTTTAGATAATTTTTGTTTCTTCTTATTCACGTCTGGAAAAGTCTTGATAATCGGCTCCTATTTTTGAGCGCTTGAAGCATGTCTACTTTTATTTCAATCTGCATATTTTTGAAGCCACTGAAATGTTTCGTTTTAATCAAGTAATATCTTATAGCTTTAGTTTCGTGGGATAATTTATTAAAATAACAATTGGTTACAACTATTATTTTAATAAATTATCCCTAGATAATAAAACAATTGGATATATTAATGTAACAGGTGATTGACATGGTCAGCCCGAGGGCAATGGGATTTTGACCCATAATAAATTTTATGACTGCACTGTGGTTGGTGAGAACAGGGAGCAGAATTCGTATCGATCAGTCAACACTGGGATTCGAACCTGGGCCATCTCAACTCTTTTTCGTTCCCCTCGGCAAGCAAACAAGAAACCACCTTAAATTTCAATATCAAACTCCAAATATATTTTTAATTCATTTTTTTTGCGTGAATTTAATATATAAATTAAAGGTGGTTATTGAATAAACCATTATATCTTTTTCAACGATAGAAAGCTTAATTGTTATTGATTTGCTCTCATGTTTCTATTATCACTATAATAATTATACTACTATAATACTTAATCGTAATATTTCTCAAATAATGGAATTATTATAAAATTCGTAAAAACCTTATGAGAAAAGACTTAAAATAAACCTATGGTGTTTTATGACAAAAAGCGAATGAAATTCGGAAATATTTTCCTCTCGAGTCGAGAAAGCGGCATTGTAAATTGAGTGAAAGGGGGGAAAAATCAACAAAATTGTTAGAACAGCCCTTTATATTGAATAGGGAAACATTCGGTCGAATACACATCTACCGTTGTAGCACAATTCACTCAGGTTTAAAATCTATATTGGTTAAAGCAATGTAAAATGTCAATAGTTGTGAATCTCAAACTATTTCTTGGGCCATTAAGTTAGACCATCAATCGATAAATTATCAACGAACATCATTTCAATTCTGTCTGCCTTTGGAAAAGCAGGCAGGAAATTAAATCCAATGTTGGTTTAGTCGGAAACATAACCGCTGAATTATATTTGATGTTCATTGAATAGTTTAATGATGAAGGACAAACGGATAATTAGGTTGTTAATTTTATTGCATGATAGCACCTGAAACTAATGAGGTAACTAATAGTATTGCTTGCCTTATCAGGGATCATTTTAAGAGAAATTTGCGTCCATTTAAACAGTGCACCCCCCAACGTTTTGCAACAGTGGATTTATCAATGAAACGCTGTTTTTCTAAGCTATGTCAGCCAAGGAAAATAAAAAAGCCGCAGTTTAAGTGCCTTACATATGAAACAATAGATGATTTTCATCTTACCGTAAAGAATTACCTGGGCTTCAAAACGGACAAATAACTTAAATATTTCAAAAGTTATTAAACTTTTTTAAAAATCGCCAATTTGGCGCCATTTTTCCACCTAGATAAAAATTATCAAAAACACTACTTTA
This sequence comes from Parasteatoda tepidariorum, assembly GCF_043381705.1. NCBI lineage: Eukaryota > Metazoa > Arthropoda > Arachnida > Araneae > Theridiidae > Parasteatoda > Parasteatoda tepidariorum. Next base: position 29,856,951 of record NC_092206.1, on the reverse strand, counting down.
ATCTCAGTTTTTGCAAATTTTTATGAGCCAAGATAATGGAGTAAGTTTTTAAATATTAGAAAATTAGATCATAATCGCTTTTCCTTTTCACAAAACATTGGGTTTTCGACGTTTTGCACCATTGTCAAAATAAGCATAGACAGCGCTGGCTTTAGATAGGTTAAACTTGACCCAACAGTCTTGAGTAACTGTTGCAAACTCACAACAGTTAGAGAATAGCATATTTGCAAAAAAGCAACATTTCATATGACGATGTAGCCTTCCATAATAATTTTACCGCCATACGCAGAGGGTGTTGATTGTCTATATATTAGATTGGTTTAATACCTTTAATTAAATTGTATTCAAACATGCTTTCAAAATAAAATGCAATTATATGCGCGGTATTGTTGAGGCTTTAGGTGACGTCTCTCAGATCTCGGTTAACTTCTCGTCCATAGAAAGTGGTACAAACCCCAGAAAAATGCACCTCAGTAAATAAAATGGAAATAATTTAATGTTCCATGGGTGGGCTTTTACCTTTTGATTCACTGCCCGTAAGCTGGAGACCACTGCATTAAAACATCTTTCTCGAAGATTTTTATTTTTAAAAAGACGTCTCTTGAATATTTCACCACATAAATGAACTCTTCAAATATTTTACTTTAAAAACCAACTCACCATGTGATTCTTCTCCTGCAAAACAAGATACGAAGTCGAATACGTCTTTGATTCATAATTTTAAAACGAAAACTCTTTGAACGACATGTATCTTTTTCTCAGAAATAGTACGTTATTTTTACCTAATCATAAAAACAGGACCTTAGAAAAAACACGGCGATTCCATGATAATTTCAGATAAAGAAAAATATGATTAAGTTTTGTCTAGCTCAAAAAAAAACAGAAAAAAATACAGGATTTAAATAGCGGAAAAAACGGAAAAAATAACAGACCACTGGTTTTGGGATTTTTCACAAATTCTCAAAACTGAATATTACTTTTACCAATTCACATATTTATTTGCGTATTTTTCCTATTTTTCACTAAAAAAAGACCTTTGACAACACTATCTGGAATAACCGACGCTTATAATTACGTAGTTCCTAGCACAGTTATTGAAATAGCGTGCAGGTGAATGTGGATGTTCTCAACCAACTAAGTTTATCTACTGGAGACTTAATGAAATATGCAAAGAATGAAATTAATATTAAGGGCGCAAAAATTTTGGCCGTTCTCCTACTCAAACTATTAATATCATATTTTTCGAGTTACGGTTACGCCCGTTTTTTTAAGGTCAACTGAATCGGCCGAAAAAAATATATATTTATGCAGAGAAAATATACTTTTGTCTCTGTAACTTATTGTCAATGCTAATTAATTGGCTTATTAGTTACGATTTTAAGACTCTATAATTATATCTTCAAAAGTAGTTATAAAAGGAGAGTTCTGCTCCAGGGATTTTAGAGGATTTTGCTGCTTCGCACTGAAGGGAGGTCTAGGTGATTCATCAAATCTGACAGCTCTTCTGTAACCAGAGAAGTTTTTTTTTTATTTATTTCCGATTTGATTTTCATTATTTTTTCAATTATTTATTTAGTTTTTTTAATTATTTTAATTTTATGAAAATTAAAATAAAGAGCCTGCCTTAGTCAAACTCTGAAAACTCCAATAAAGGGGTAATGTAGCTCTTTTCCCATTCATTTCCATTGAATGACAAAATATTTCGCCTTATGCCAGAACAGAAGATATAAAAACGAAACTTAAAAGAACTCAAATATTAGAATAATAAGTAAAAATGCAATTCGGCTCTACTAGAAGAAATGTTTCAGACAGGAATAATTTGACAGGAATAATTTGTTCAGAAATGTTTCAGACAGGAATAATTTGAAAAATAACATAAGGGGCTTGACACTGGGCTACAAACCTTCACACCGCGTTACTAAACATTATCAGTAAACAGGTTAGAAAATAATTTCCTACATTTTAGTCTTAACTAATTTGGAAGAAATAATCGGAAACTAATGTCTCGCTATGAAAAAGCGATCGAACTTTAACGTGAGTAATGTTATATCAGGTGAAAGCTTGTTTTATGACTGTTTACTTTTCTGATATTACTCCTGTACTAGAGATTGCTGTTATTTCATTTTAAATGTTGCTGCTGCAGTTGTATAAATAAAATATGAAATGTACAAGACGATTAATAACGTATTTTATATTAGTTTTAATTTTAAGCAATGTACACATTTCACATAGTTCTATAAATTTGTACACACTTCTGTCAGTAATGATTTTCGGAAACTTTAATTTATTGTTAAATAGCTAACTAATGTTGAAGTTCTTGATGAGCATACTACTCATAAAATTAAAATAAACGCTACACGTGTATTCATTTGAGTGATTTTAAGCTACAATTTAATTTCATTTAAAAGTAATATACAGCGTGTTTCATAATCGCCATCTTCTCTATAATTTTTAGAACCCTTGTCAAAAATCTCTTTATGTTAAGAAATCATAAGAATTGCCACCGCTGTTTACGATGTTAAACTTTACGATACAGTTTGCTTTGTTGCGTAAAAATTGTAAAATTTGCAAAATTTAAATTACAAAGATTGTAAAAAAATGTACAGAAATTAAAGTGGAATAAAAAATTAACGTTCGGTAATTCATAAATTTGAAGTTACTGTTAAAGTTATTGCTGAACTGTTTAACTTGTAGTAAGAAAAAAATCGCCCTGGCTGCTCAGTAATACACAGATATGCATCTATGTAGTTGAAATTTAACGTACTAAAAGGGTTTTTATGAACTTAAAACGAGTTTCTTTTTTTTTTAGTATATTAATTTTTTTTCTTCAAATTAGTGTGTTTTAGAGAATTTTTTTGTCATTCTCCAGATTTTTATTTTATAAGCTCGCACTTGAGTTAATGTCAAAAGTAACAAAAAAAAGAAGAAAAAGAAAAGAGGAAATGTTACATTATATTAATTTTATCATTCATTATGAAATTTTTTTAAAAATATTAAAAATCTTATTTCAAGAGTTCATGTCAGAATTCAAGAGTTCATATAAAAAAATAGAGAAACTACACGTTACCTCATATAAATTTTAACATTCACATTAAAATCTGCAATAATCTGACACTCTTAATTCAAGAGAGATAAAAACAATTTCCTATTTGAACTATTAAAATCTTATAAGTTTAGTTAACGGGCAAAATTACTTCTTATTAGTTTCTTCTTAATATTTGACACATTCATACTCCTTTTTAAGCACAGTTAAATATTTTTCAAATGCAAGTAATTGTTCATTTCGTTACCAATATTTTAATAAAATGTTGTTACATGAAATTATATATTTTATAAACAGAATGTCCTTTTCTTTTGTGGAAAATGTCAATTTTTAAGAGCAAAACATTGATAAATGAGAAGAAATCATAAGGGTTGGCGCGCAGAGCGAACAGGGGATGGAGCTTCCTGAAATAATCAAAACAGTGTAAACATCACAACAATGTCTATCGTTATTTAATAATAAATGTAAACATATGGTATCAGCAATAAATAATACTATTTACCAAATATGTCAAATATACATGCAGCAATATTTGTTGAAGTTGATATTTGGCAGAAAAAAATTGACATTTCTCATAAATCGATCTTCATTATTATAAATGTTTCTTTTTGTAAATGTTGCGTACACTAATTATGTATAAGAGCAGACGAAAATCATTAAATTTTAATGTATTTTATCCATTATCGTCTTGAATTTAAAATTGATTCCCTTGAATTTCTCTTTTAGTGCATTTTTGAGCTCGAGTTGATTAAAGCGTCATTAAAAATATCTGTTTTTTGTATACTCAACTCTAATCGAATGCTTTTACATTTTTACATATCAATTTTAATGAAGTCTTAATAAGTATTGAAAGTACTCAACTCTTTCAAATAATTATATCAGACCTAACATATTTTAATTATTATTTTAATGCTTGAAGGTAATCTTTCCTTTCTAATTTTAAAAAGAGGAATCATCTGAAATTGTATTTCATGAATATGAATCAGTAATGACATTGCATAAATTCTGTCATTATGGAAAAAATTAGTAAAAAACATTTTTTAAAGTTGATTTTGTATTATTTTTGTCAAAAGAACAATAAATTTATTACTATTATTTTTCTATTTTTGGCTTTCAGATTTATTTTTCCATTATTCGTGGCCAATTTAACGCTTTATATTTCAAATCTCTTTTGTTTCTTTTCGCTTACATCTGGCAAGTCTTGAAAATAGTCGCCTGTTTTTGAGCGCTTGAAGCATGGCGACAGTTATTTCCAATTTGAATATTTTTGAAACAAATAAATTTTTTAATTAATACTTAATATCCTACACAAGTAAAAAAAAATTCTTTTGTTATAATTAATGTAATTTCATGAGTAATGCGTTTATATATGTCTAGATTTATAATTAACCTTGAAAATTTTTAAACGTTCATTTTATTTACTTTAGTCAATTATATTTTTATCTTAAGATTTATTGTCCGGTTTGTCATTCTTTATTTTATTTTTTCATATTAATTCAACTTACGTTTCGTAATACACATTTTAAGGAATTTTGTCAACTAAGATACTGATTTACAAGACATGCCTCATGAACATTCCTCATTTCTTTAATGAATACATTTCAATGAATAATATGTGTCAACATATGGATTTATTATGATCTGTTAAACTTTAGAGCGTACATTTTCAATCCATCTTTATATATCAGCAGTTAATTCAATCTCTATTAGTCATATATTCTGTAAATTTCAATATAAAAACATTGTTATAAATTATACGTTTTCAAACATAAGTTTAGCTTAATATTTGCCCATAAAGCAATTTTTCAATCAGTTTGTTCAATCAACAAAACAAATAAATTTTTTTTCAACTGATGAATTACAAAAAAAAAATCATGCATTAAAGCTCGCTGTTTTATTGAAAATTTAATTCTTTTATAAGTACAGAAGTAAAATAATTCTTGTAGTTTTAAGACTCATTGCTATGTAACAAAAATCTATCAAAATCTAAATTATATAACTAAAATCTACAATTATAATCAAATGTATCAATAAAAATGGTGTTCGTACAATTCAATTTGCTTCTTGCAAAGTAATTAATAATAATTAAGAGTAAAAACTCATAACTTTTTGTAGAGCAGAGGAGTTCGAATCCAGCCAGCCGAAGACTCCCCGGGTAATAAATGGTTACTGGTGCACGTTAAATCAGTCGGGTCACAAAATCATCCAGGTTCCCATAAAAAAAATTATACCTCTAGGGGTACAGAATTGGGGATTGATTGATCTCTGGCTCAGGTCAAAATTACGATCTGTGGATAAATGAATGGGTCCACTGTATAAATAGGTGCGACGTATAGGTGTGGCAGAATTTGAATTCTTGGCCATAGATGGCGCCACTGGAAAACAAGAACAATCGCACCCCTTGCCTCATTGGCCTACGACAACAACAACAATAAAACATTATGAAAAAAGTCTGGTAGGTAGGTACATTATTTACGTTGCACCAGAGCTGCACGATGGGCTATTGGCAATGGTCAGGAAAACATCCCCGACTATGATCCGAAGACATGCTATTACAATTTCGATCCTCTGCAGAGGGGGTGGCTCCCCGCTTTGGTAGCCCGGCAACCTACGCGCGCAATCGAGCACTTTACGTTAGTAAAAATTCAATGAGGACCAATACCATGCATGCTTAATCCCTATGCAGACTGATCAAAGTGGCCACCCACCCGCTTACTGACTGCAGCCAGGGATGCTTGACTTCGGTGCTCTACTGGGAACCATGTCCTTACGCTTAGTCCACTGTGCGAGTGAAAAAGTCTGAGTCGACAGTAAAAATGCAGAAAAATTAATAGATATTGAAACAAAAGTGTAAACAGTGTTATTACTAAAAAAATTTAAAAGGAAAAAAAGAGGAAAACAAATTTATCTTGAGAACAATTAACGAAGTTTATAATACAGTTTTAGAAACGTTCTAAAAAAGGAATTCGTAAAATTCAGAAACGCAATGCAATGTATCAAAAAACTATTAAATTCTAAAAGATTTCAAGAACAAATATGAGTTTTTGATCAACTACATGCGAATAAATAATTACTGATAAAAGAATTTTCAATTTCCTTCCAAACATTGCAAAAGTCCTATACGAGTTTGAAAATGTTTAAAAATTTCTACATTTAAAATCAAACGCATCATATATGTATGTACCAAGCTCATTGCCACTAATAAAATTCAAAATCACAGAATGCTTACGAATGCGCATTGCTTTTAAAATTTACGTCAAATTTATGCCGATATAATAACCAATATGAGGTCATTTCTATAACCTTCCCTAAAAAAAGACAGTCAACAATGATGGAATAATGTTGACATTAAATATTTAAAATTTCTGGGCGTTTTTTGTTATATTAATATAACAGGCTGTTCGATAACCGCCGCCCTTAATGAATAATTTTAAAAGCCTTGCAAAAAATGTATATCCATATTAAAAGTCTGAATTTAACCGATTTATTTGAAGAATATAAGTTAAATAATTAACCTATTCGATGTTACAACTTCATTTAGAAATGGGCCGTTTACGGACCTTTAGTTTACAAGTAGAGAAATCTACATCTGACCTGAAACTCTCCGTTCATAATGCTATATGGGTTAAGGAAGAAAAAAACAAAAGCACTGTTAAAATTCGTTACATTGCAATTAAGGAAAGCAAACTAAAAATATCAAAACCATTTTTGTTGCCAGATGAAACCAGGAAGTTTTAAATAATTGCTTTTAATCTCTACTTTTTTTCTCAATCAAACAGGTTTCGGTGCTTTCAGTCCAGATATAATCAGTTATTATTCGTTGTTTAAATAACGGGTTTTTCTTTACACGTTCAAACATCAATTGAAAACACCTAGTGAGTTATACTTTTTGATTAGGGATTTTCAAAATGCATAAAACTTGTAAATCGAGTCAAAAGCACTTTCAATTTTTCGTTTGATTAAAATTAAAATCTTAGCAATCTTCAAAGTTAAATGAACTAAAACAGATTAATTTTAAAGTAGAAGTAGTAATGAATAAGTACAATCACACAATGCTGAATGTCTCTTATTCAAGTTTTAAAGTGACTAACTTATCTCTTGAGACATCAGATATATTAATCAGATTTAGTCATATAAAAAAGAATAATAAAGACATTGGCAGCATTGTTTTGTCATAGGTAGTAAACAATTAATATTTTAAATGAAGCCTTTAAATTTTTTTAAATATATACTAGTTTACAGTAAAGCTCCACGTAAAAAATAATTTGAAATAATATAATAATTTAATACTATTAGGGCGTGCTAGTATATTATTTTAAGTAGGATTAAATTTAAAGATTAGTAATTATGAAAGTTAATTAGTTGGAATAGTAAATGCATGTTTGTAATAGTAAAGACAAGTTTTAAATAATAACTTTAGTGACTGTTTATTCTTATACTTCTGTTATCCAGATTTTAAAATGGCAAATTTAATTCTTAAAATGTCATCATTAAATAAAATTGATAGAGATTTACTGATCTTTGTTTCGCAAGATGTGGTAAGAAATTTATAATTTTCATGGAACTCATAAATATATATTCTCTCTAAATGTTTTAGCTGAGTTCAAAATACAAATTTTCCGAAGTAATGTAATAAACTATAAATTTTTAAAGTGTTTGCATTTGAATTTCAAATTTATAAAATCCTTGCGTTTAAAAATTCGCATCTACTTCTAACTTTTATGATGATTAAAATGAAATTTTTAAGATAATTTCTTTGTAAGTTTTAAATTCCTGTAACACAAGTAATACCACCTTCTGTAAAAATTCCGGACCAAATTACGATATAAAGTACCAGCACTTTGGGTGCATCCGTAAAATATTATATCGTAATTTTAACGGCAATATTTATTTAATTAGAGTAATTCAGTGATTTTGCGGTAATTATTACTAAATCAGATATCAGATCGGTATATCAGATTTTCTGTCCGGTATCATGTTCCGGTAAAAATGAATTTAACTGTGAAAAATATCGACGCCCTGATCGTCGCTACTTTTTGTCGTAATTTTTCAGCTTTTAAATCAAAAAAATTAAGTGATTTATATTGTGCTTTTATACCGGATTTTTAAGTTAGTTTTTATTGTAAGAAAAATTGTATTTCTAGATTAAGAAAAATTTCAATGGCTTTATTTCCCATTTTTGGTAGGTAATTTTACGTTTTAAATCATTTTTGTTTCTTCCCATTTCCATCTGGCAATTCTTGAAAATAGGTGCTTATTTTTGGGCTCTTTTATTTGCACTTGCGTATTTTAGAAGCCAATGTAGTTTTTTAATCTAAATAATAACTTACCACTAGTTTCTTGAGAGTGTTTATTTGAAATATCTAAACAAAGATTTTAAACTTAGAAGGGTATGCGTATTAAAATATAAATAAAAAAATTGCAAATAAAAAAAAAATATTTCTTATATTTAAAATTAAATAAGGTTTTTGAGCGATATAAAAAATTTGTTTTCATGATTTTTCCGATTTTGTAACATATTTCTTCTGAGTTTTCCAAAGAAAATTATTAAAAAAAATTATCAGAAAATTAGTTCTCAATTAAACCATTACACCTTGTGACAAAAAAAAATTATCAATAAATTAAAATTCTTCAAAAAGTGCAATAAAAATTTTTAATTTTGAAAGCAAAATATATATATAATTTTTTGATGTTTTTATATTGTAATATTGAGCATAGGTTCTATAATTTGAAATTTTTTTCATATTATTACATAAAACCATATATTTCTTGATAACTATTTTGTTGATTCTGACAGTTTTTTCTCTTTTCTTACTTTATTTTTAATGGATACCATTTAATCCTATTGTAGATATAGACAAGTTCCCAATGAACCCATTCGATAAATATGCTACATACCATTTGAACCCATTCGAGAGATATACTTTTTACCCTTTAAACCCATTCGAGAATTAATCTAGTCACCATTTTAAGGCATTCAAAAATTACGACTAGTTACCTTTGAACCCACTTCAGAAATAGAATAGGTAGAATTGAACGCATTTGAGAAATTATCTAGTTACCATTTAAACACATTCGAAAAAAAAGCTAATTATATCGTTTTACTAAAAGACTAGTAAAGATCGTCTAGTATTTTCGAATATTCATGATAAATTATTCGTGATAAATGGATGTAAATGTACTTTAGTCCTTCAAGTAAAGGATTAACCATAGACTCCTTCAACAATTGACAACAAAGCAGCTGCTATGGAGGAAAAAAGAAAATATATTGTAAAAGAGAAGTTAATATATTCTCAAATTTCCTCGAAATCACAATGAACATAACTTTTGTAGCGTTCGAATCCTTTACGGTTACTGACTGTTTATTATTATGGAACAAAATGGCCAAGGCAAAGTTCCTCAGTGAAGAAATTTATCCAAGTCAGTATTAGTATGATTGTATTTATTTTTTTGTTGTTGTTATTTATGGTTTTTTTAAAGGAAAAATGAAAAAGAAATCCTTTTTTTTTTAGCCACAGAAATTCGTCGAAAAAAAAGTCATTTTGATCGTCATTGGAAACGTCATTTTGCGCATTGTACATATTTTTTTAACAAAATATGTACAGTGCGCAAAGGAATAAACGAAACATTCTAAAGTATTTTGATCTATTGGTACTTTTTTAACTTAGTTCTCAAATGTGCCAATTTGTTGCAGACGATATTTTAAGATGCGAAATCATTCACAAAAACGCACTTCCGCTAAATAAACATTTCTTTATTTCCTTGAATTATAATTACTGACGAAATCAGTCGAAAAATATCTGAGAATTAAATTTTAAATACATTTTATCTTTTAAAATTCAATTTCTCAGAAACTATACGACCGATTTCATTCAAATTTTATATTTTTTCATTATTAAGTACATTCGTTGAATTTACGTAAAAATTTATATGTCTTATAATCCGAAACTTTTACTACTATTATTAAATATAATAATAAAAAATATAAAATATAGTTTGTATGGAATCATCTTTGATTAAGCAAATAACATAATTGTGTGCAAATTTTTTTTTCAATCTACTTAAGAAGTTCTCGAAATAAAAAGAGAATTAGGCAAAAAGTAAAATTATCATGAAGGGGTGTAAACTTTCGACCGCTCTTCCGACTAAACTGTTGGTACTATATTTCCAATATCCCCTATATTTTGGGTGTCAGTAATCATAATTCGAAGAAAAAAAGGCAGTTTATTCTATGAAAGTACTCTTTTTGTGTCTAATTTTTATATTATATGTTACTTTTTATATTATATGTCTAATAATGTTAATTTTTATATTATATGTCTAACTTATAATATTATATGTTGTTAGCATATTTGAAGTCATACTCCAAAACCATTACGGTTGAATCCTAGTGCATGAAAATCCCATCATTAGATCAAAAATTATTCAGGGTGCTTCACTTATTTTTTTGCGAGCTGTGTATTACCATTTATAGGCTAAAACCGAACGCTAGTGAGTGTCCTGGCAATTTTTTAAAAAAATCTCCCCCTCCCCTTTCTCTCTCTCTCTCTCTTTTTCTCTTTTTTTAAAAGTTTAAAATGGGAAAAATAGGGATTCCTACCCAAATACTTATTCAGATTATTATATTTAACTTACTCAGGTTCAGGTTTAGCACTTAAATATTAATAAAAACAACAAAATATGACTATAATAAATTCTAAATAATAATAAACAAATAATCATCATCTGATTCTACTTAATCAAAAAGTGATCATTACAATATTTACAAACTTTAAAATCGTTCTTTTTTCATTTCATAATATTGTTAAATTTTTTATTTGTTATTCAATCTGTAAATATTCAACAAATTTGTTAAACGAGACCAAACAACTATTATCTGAAACAAATTTAATACTATATATAATATAAATTTAGTGTCATGTGTTTTTATATAATTCTTAAAATATTTTCATAAATAATTTCTTATTTCTATGTTTATTACATATTTAATAAGTCTTATGATTTTTGTGTGTTGGCGTGGTCTTGATCTTGTGGGCGTTATGGCGTATTGAAATGGTGATGTATAACTTAATTAACTTTGAATACTTTTAAAACCCATCCTACCAGTTAAAAATTCCCCGACTGCAACTAGTATAAATCCATTGATTTTATTTTTATTCTGTTTATTTATTTTTTTCGTTTATTAATTTATTTCAATATTTATAAAAGTAAGAAAGGAAAACTTCATGAATCATACGTCATTTTTATTGCAAATATTGCAGGCTACCAAAGCTAAAAAGAAGTTTCTTTATTTTCCATACATAAATACAATAAAGCTACCATATTTTACAATTTCTTTTTTATGATACACATATTTTAATAATCTTAACAGTTTTATATAATACTATTTTAAATCAATTACCTGTATAAAAAAATTTATTCGTTTATATAGGTAAAAAATGTTTTCACATATACTTACTAATTGTGAGTAAGCATTATATGTTTTAAGTTTATAATTTCAATTTATATATTTTACGAAGAAAGACATTTTTAAAAAATATTTTTTTTGCATTATTCCATAACTCCTTTAAGGAAAATAATTGTTCTTTGTTTATAGAAATACTAAATAGTAACAAGAAGCAAATATAATAAAATAAATAACTTATACATTTTAAATTCATATAATGTAGAATAGAATTATAAATATTCAATAACTCCCATGCACACTTGCAATGAATTGAAAGCAAGTATAAAATACATATCTTATTATCTTAATTATTATACAGAATTAATTTCCGTCGGCGAAAGCACTTTCAATCAAAAATAGAACAAATAAATTAAATTGAAACAAATGCCTTGCTGAGTTTTCACGCTTTTTAATTCTTCGAACGGATTATCTTTTTGAAATGCGAAATAGTCGAAACATCATCAGGCACATTTAATTTAAATATTTTTCTCGAATCAAATTTCACTGTAACTGTACCTAGATGTGAATATATTTTCTTTTTATTTTGTGTTAAATATAGTATACACAAGGGAACAAGTTTGCTTTTCCAAATAAACCTTTTCTTGATATGCTCTTTAAAATTCGTTCTCGGAAATGTTATGAATATTTAATCTTTTTTAGTCTGCGTTCTATTTTCTAGTTTAATGTAAATCTCTGAATCCTATGCACAATGTTATTTGTTAACCCTTTAAAGCAGAATTTTTATTAAACATGTATTTCATGCTTTTTTTTGTTACTTTGTCGTAAGTTATGTCAAAATAAATGAAAGATATAATGAATTATTTATCATTTTAATAATTTTGAGTATGAAGTACAACATGAAACAGCGGTGTCTTTTTCTGTGTTAAAGATAAAATCTTCCTAACACAGCTCATTTCCAAACTATAATATTCCAAACTTGCATTTATTTGCAATTGTTTAGTTTAGTTTTGGGAGAAACCATTATTCAACATTTAAATTTCTGTATTTTACAAACTCAATTATTGTTAAATTTTTTAGTATGAATGAAAAAAAATTCAAACTACTTTTTTGTGTTTTACATTTTAGTACAAATGTAATTCCGATAACCTAACAGATTATTTTAGCAACTATTAGACTGTTTTTTTTTTCACAATTAAAAAATACCAAAATATATTTTTGCTTGTAATTAGAGAGTCAGAAAAAAAATATATAAAAGGGACACCTGTGTCACATTTGCGTCAAAGGGTTGATGTATGTCCTAATTATAACGAACTGCTATACTTTCTTACAGAGTCGAAACGCTTTATCTGTTTAACGTCACGTATTGAACGAAACATATCTCAAACTTATAATATTGAACTGAAATAAGTTTCAAAAAGTCGTCAATTTCTTTGTAATGAAAATGTAACTGTTTGTTATTCTACTTTCAAAAATTATGACATATAAATAAGTCTATTTAAAAAACAGTATAAATCCGATTCTTAAAGGGTTATAGTTTGAATGAATTTAAACAATTAATTAATAATTAGGTTAAACAATTTTGATGTTTTTAACGCTAAATTTTATGAAACATCACAATGAAACACTGATTATTGCTCAATTTATAGCAGAGTTTGTTTCAATTTTTCGTTGCAAACACGGGGAAACAAATTTAATCGGTTTTGTGACAACGCAAGCATTAGTGTTTTACTTAAATAACGTGTTAAATAACTTAAATTAGTGTTTTACTTAAATAGATAAAATATAATAATTCTTGATGTTTCAAGTTGTTGAACTTCACCTGTAAAACGCTTGAAAGATATACTTTAGGAAAATTAAATAATATAGTCCGTTTTGAAAATGGAAGTGACTATAAGTATTAAATAAATCTAAACGTGTACATCTGTTTAATAATATAGCAAAAATAAATACCTAAATAAAACTCATTTCTTCAATAACCAATATAACAAATTAAATACCTATTTTAAATTTATAACTTCTAGAACCAATGTAATGAAAATAAATACCTAGTTTAAACTTGTATAGTTGTAACCTCTATAACGAATATGACAAAAATGAATACTTAGTTTAAACTTATAACTTCTATGAGCAATATAACAAAAATAAATACCTAGTTTAAACTTATAACCTCTATAACCAATATAACAAAAATAAATAACTTATTTAGATGTATAACTTCTATAAGTATTCAGTTGGGTTATTATACAGTTTAATTTCATGTTAATTGTACCGAGGGGGAAAAAATTCGTTTAAATCGAGAAAAATTGGAAACATAGCTTTTAATTACATTCCTCGCGCTGTAATGAAATATTCATGTATGTAAAAAGTTCTCTATTCTGTACGAATTTTTACTTAGAATAAAACATTTTTTTCGATCTACTTATCCCCAAATATTCTGACAACGTATGTCACTAAAGAAATATTATGAATAAAATATGGAAACATATGCTTTTTTCAAAAAATATATCTCTCAACGCAAATTTATTTATTTATATTTGAATATAAACTTGTGTTGAAAGGAAAAATGCTAAATAGAAACGAAATCGAAATTTAATTTATACTTATCCACAATAGATAGTTTTTATAGAATATCTAAAAGAAAGGAATAATCGAAATTTCGACTTTTTTTTCATAAAATTCTTTTAACACCAAATTTAATATGATATCGTTTATGCATGAAGAAAAATTTATTTTTATTTTGTGAGTTAAATTGATGCCTAACTTTCCACAAAACTCTTTCAGGTTTATCTATTCTTAAATAATTCCGTAAATTTTAATGATTGTGAATTTATACATTACTATTTAATTCATTTTAATTAAAAAAATCATAACTGTCTTTAATTTCAATCCCAAACAATGTGCATAAAAAAAAAATTTCTTTCATTTAAACTGATAAAAATATCTTTAACGTCGCGTTCGTTAAGTCGGTGCGTTGAAGTGAAAATGCATTCTATATAATAAGGATGGGAAATGGAAACCAAATTTTTCCACTACCTCGTTAAATCCCGTTTAACTGCAATCTCCGTTAGGAAACTTTTTTTCTTTCTCCTAAGCGGAGATGTTTCCGCAAAGGTTTGTCATTCGCATAAAAATAAAAATATTTATATAATGGATATTAAGACAGTTTAATTATGTTAAGGAAATAATAAAAGGGTGACACAGGAATTAACTATAGATTGAATTAAGAGTCCAAAAGAATTTTTTCAATCACTTCGATTCTTAATTTAGTTGTGCGTACCTATTTAGAATAGATACGAAAGTTATTTATTTAATTTCAGAGAGTGATATTACTTTGACTATACAAGCTAAATTGGGGAATATATATTTTCAAGGAATTTTTACTCAAATTAATGTTGTGTCTTTACTGAAAGATAAGACATTTTATAAGCGTTTTATCGTTTAAAGTTTAAAGCAAATTTGACATGAGGCTTAGAATGAAATTTAAATCTCTGAAATTCTTAAAAAGCTTAAGATTTGTTTTATAAGTTATGTATTTTACATGACTTATATTATAAGTTACGGTTTAGAACAAGTAAACATATTTAAGAGTTTTTTCGACATATTTAGAATGCATAAAATAGCAGAGCTGATTTTTAGCAATTCATGCATCGCATTTGAAACATTTAAAAAGTATGAATGCAAGTTTTTTTTAAATACTTATTTAAAGTAATAAGATGTATGATAGTTGCACCATATCATTTACATAAATATTACCCGCATGACAAAAGTATTGTAAAAAGAACACTAAAAGAATGAAATTAGAGATACTAAGTAATAAAGTTACGAACTGAAGACGTTACGAACAAAATATGTCCGATCAAATTATCTATTGCAAAATCTCCACGACAGAACATTTCTTTACCCATAAAGAAAACTGAAAATGTTGCGAACAAAGTATGTCCCATCAAATTATCTAGTGCAAAATCTCCACGACATAATATATATATATTCCCTAAATATAATTTCCTAAGGTACAAAAAATTTGAAACAAAATAAATTCTAAACAGTGGGAAGTTTCAAAAGTCGAGCTTTCCTCCAGTTTTCGAATTTTTCAGGTTGGTATAACATTTTTAAAATATCGGAATTCTAAATACCATGCACAAATGCCTGGCGCTAACTGCAGAAAAAACGGCGGAAAATAGCTTATATATTGACGATTAAATATGCACAAATAAATAATATCAAAAATTGATTATTTAAATGAGCGATTAAAAACTCACGTATCATAATAGCATCGTAATTAAAGTAACAGAATTTTCAAAATCACCTACAAAAGCATCGCTGTGAATATTTGAACGAAACACATTGCTTAAAATTGCGATCAAATCAGCCGAATAACAATAAGTAATTATTTAAATGCGCGATTTAAAATTTGCATGTCGTAATGAAAACTGGAATTTTTAAAATCAAAAGAAATGCATAGCAAAATTTGCAGAAAAAATGATAGAAAAATAACTTGTATTTACGATAAAATAGACAAAAAGAAATCTCCTCAAAAAGTGATTATTTAAATTTACGATTTGAAACTAGCATGTCATAATGATATCGTAGCAAAACAACGGGATTTTCAATATCACGTGGAAATGCGTACCAATAACTGCCTTTAAAAATAAGGGAAGGATCGGCACAAATAAACCACATCAAAGAGTGATGAATTAAATGCTTGATTTATAACTCATAAGTGGTAATATCATAATAAATGCATCGTAATTTTAAAAACCACATAAAAAAAATGATTGAAACGTTACTTGGATTTATGATGAAATAAACCGTGTCGATTAGTGATTACTCAAATTCGAAAATTCACTCATCGTAATATTGTATTAAAAGTATTGTTTTTTTTAAAAAGACCATGCCGAATTTCGAAGCAATAACGGTTGAAAAAGCGATCGAATCATAGATTTGCAATATAATCTGTACAAATTGAGCCCTTCTGAAAATGAAGACTCAAATTTGCGATTCAAAATTTTCAATTAAAAGTTTATTTCTCGAAAAAAACGTGTTCAGAAGTATCCACGGGCCGCATAGCAACAGTCGGTAGACGGCAGGTTGCGCTCCCGTCCCGTAAACCATGCCGAAATCGTATATGTCTGGTCACATGATCTTGTGCAAAATCTTCATGATCAGATATTTTTTTGCCAGCAAACTAGACCGAAAAAGTTAAAAGCGGATCAGGTTCAGTTTTAGTCTGGAAGGGAAAATAGCCGATGTTCAAAAGCTTTAGTACGTTTTGAACACAAATACTTCGAAAATAACCTTCTATTTACTAGTAAACATTACACATATCTTTTCAAAAGGGAATACATTTAGATCATTTTCTGAACGAAGTTGCATCGGCAAGTATGGAAAATGGTAATTACTCAACGAAAATAACACACGGAACTTTTGCTGCTAGAAATAATCAATTCCGAATTAGTACAAAAGAACTTTTCATTCCATACAAATCACGACACTAAGTTTCATTTTATATTAAATGTTGAATTGGTAAAATTTTCGTTCAAAATTATTCCTTATATAACATTTTGATTTACTTAAACATCAAACAAGTATTTTTTAAAGTTCTATTTCTTTCCATTCTTAAACATTTCTCTCGGAACACAATGTACGTACAGTTACTATAGCAACGAATTAAATCAAAAATTAGGATTTGTTCGAATTTCAATAGTAAGGTTCGATAAATTTTTTTTCCTCCTTTTTATTGTAGTTGACATTTCCATGAATAGTGAGTATTTTAATGTGTCTTTCCGAAAAAAGTCGAATTTTCTTATTTTTCTTTCTTTTCTTTCTTCTTAGGTTCGATTTAATATGTATCCTCTCATTGTTTTTTCGATAAAAAAAAGGAAATTTTTTGTGAAGTTTCGCTTCATTGTGAAGAACTAAGAGGAAAAAACGCGAAAGAAAAAGAATAAATTTAAATTCTGCTAGCTAGTCACATATTCTGTATCGTATGTAATAAAATTGAATTTCTATGTAATATTTAACGCGCTTTGATTTCTTGAACTATTCGTCTTTGATAAATTACGCTTATTTATATGATTGAATTAATAAATATTACTCAGTATATATGAAATCAATAGAATATTATCACTGTTTTATTGTTTTAGAATTTTGCCTGCAACCATTCCCTTATCAAAGCAAAAAAAAAATGGTTGTTGTCTAATTTCATCTTGGACATCTTTAACTGTTAATCCTGAACTGCACGGCACACTATTTCGCAGACATATTTAAATGCAACTCAGACACATTCTGTGTAAATTCTTTTGATGACTGAATAGACATTGAACAGACAATCGAGATCAATGTTAAAATTTTCGAATTGGTACAATGGTGTTTGATGGAGATTGTAAGCTGCATCATACACCCGTATCGGACTGAGAAGTTCATACATGAAATATGATTTGAAAGTTAGGCTTTTTTTTCAGTTTTACATGAATAGTGAATGAATCATTTATATAGCGTGGAAGACAGTCTACGGTCTTGTGCAAGTGATTGTGTACGTGAACAATGGATCCTTTTAACCCTTACTGGTGATCAACACTCAGTTCTCGTATTTGCATGAAAGGGGTTCGATGGGACCGTGTCAATCTGTTTGGACCCTCTTTATTTGTGATATGCCCCTGCATTAGTATTGAAAACGATTCAGTTTGAACTGTAGGTTAGAATTTCTGATTCTTAATTAAAACAGTAAAAACAGAGATATTGTTCAAATGATGAAATTCTCTTTTATTCACAACTCAAGAAGTATTTATGGGATCACTCTGGTCCCATATCTCAAAAATAAACTCACCAACTTAATGCATAACAAAATTAAAAGTGAAAAAAAGAATTCTAACAAAATTATCAAACAGCAGCGGTCGCCATAGCAACGCATGCTCACTTTACTATTACTCTTGATTATTGTAATTGAAAAGTGAGGACGCCATAGAATCCAAACCAAGACCCATTTTGCCAATGGGTAAAAAAAAATTAAGTAGGGGAGAGTGGTGTCAATTGTAACATTTTTTACTTAACTATTTTTAACTAACAAAAAATCCAATATATTATTAGTATTAATTGACAGACGAGTAAAGTAGACTATCCTCTACGAGAAAAAAAAATAATTACTTTATTTTAAATGTTATTATATTAGTTATTAACAATTTTTGACAGTCGTGCACTTGTTACAATTGTCCCCACTTACGGGGTCAATTGTAACAGTTCATAAATTCAACTGAAACATAGTTAATTATACTTATTATCATAGTTATGATATATTTTGTTATTGATCAAAATAGTAGTGATATTTTAGGAGTAAAAATAATAATGAGCAGAGACCTAAAGGGTTAAACTTTTAACTTTAAGGGGTTAAAATTTTTTATTTATGCTGTGAAATGTGACAAATAAAATAACACACATGCCACATAATATAAATGATATAGGAAACTATTGGTGGTTCTTAAAGAGTTAAGTAATGGTTTGTAAACATAAGATTATTTATTTTCAGCTGTTAGAATCGTCCCTTTACTTATTGTTACAATCGTCCCCAAGACGCCATTTCAGCTTCATTTGTTAAAAACAATGCTAGTTAATTAACAAAAGTAATTTTTTTAATTGAAATGTTAATTAAGGTGTCCACATAAACATATTCGGTTAATAATTTTTATTTGTTTAAACAAAATTACTTTGTTACAATATAATATTCTAATGCCAAAAAAAGTACTTACGTATCGTGAAAATATATTTTGTGATGTAACTCTTTCAAAAGTACATAAAAATGGTTGCCAGCAGAGTTGTACATGTAGATTTATTAAATACACCTTGTGCGCCACCTAGGAACCAAATCTAGAACCCGACACTCGAAATTTTTGCTCTGTTACAATCGTACCCTGTTACAATTGACCCCACTCTCCCCTACTGTTATAACTCGGAGGAAGGTAAAAATCATTTAAAAAATTAGGTTTAGGTCAAATTAGGTTAAGTTTATTTCAAAATTATTCTTTGGTTAATTTACAGCCATTTTTGATTTACTGAGAGACGACTGAAAAAAGTCATGGGGATAAAATAAAAAAAAGTCTGTAGGTAACAATGCACTTTATTCTCGTACTCTTTGAACTCCCCCCCCCTCTAATATTCAAAGATAGACGCTGAAACTAGCTACGAGATATGGCATAAACTTCAAATATCCATATTTCGGCCCTAAACCACAAATTTTAAAACCATTTCAGGTTTTTCTCTAATTGTATCAGTAAACCCGACTAGATAAAAAAATATATATGTCTCAAAATTTAGATAAAGGTACAAAGATATAAAGAAAATAATAATAAAAAGAACTTATCGATTTGTAAAAATAAGGCGAGATAAATAAAAGCTTATTTATAAATATTTACCTAGTTCTAACACCACCTAAAATAAATAAGATAGATAGGATTTGCTGCTTCTTAATGTCTTAGCAACATGCTACGTTTCATTTGACACAGTTTAAAATGTCTGAGGGAATGTTTGCAAGTTCATATATTATGGTTTGAAACCATGTGTTTTGTAAAAGAGGATATAATTTAACATTTTTAAGCTTTGAAACTATCTTTACTATGCATACATAGCCAAAAAAAGCCACGCTTTTATTGGTTGGGTCGTAAATTTATCGATACATAAAAACAAACAGATTTTGAGGGAAAAAAAGTGTTGAAACGAAGACAGAAGTATTAGTAGGACTGGAAAGTAATGTCGTTTCGGTGCATTTGATATTTGTTATCAAGATTTTATTTTTAATCAATAATGTATTCACCCTCGTTAGTAACAACCTTTCAATGCCGGATTGAAAATAAATTGAAATGGATTGAAGAAAATGATTTAGTTTTCAAGGATAACGAATATTTAATGCGCCAAAGCGACGTTACTTTCCGGTCCCCCTAATATTTACTTGTTGAAATTATAAGGAAAGAAAAAAACCTAAGCAATGATTGAGGTTTTAAACTTGTTTCATAATAGAAGAAAACCTAAATAAGCGTAATATTCTTAATATTTAATTATACCAGCCGTTTGAGGCGACCAGCTTATTCACCCTTCAAAATTATCTGGTTTAGCATATAAACCTTTGTGATAACCAAGACTAATGCACTGCACAACTGAATTTTAATATTTTAATTCTTCAATCCATCTTCCAATTTTAACACCATTTATGGAATCACTTAAGATAAGTATATTTAAGTATGTGAGTTAAGTATATTTAAGTATAGATAGGATTTGTTGCTTCTTTAATGGCTTAGAAACATACAACGTTTTATTTGACACAGTTAAAATATGAGGTAATGTAGATTAATCAAACATTTTGATCTTTTAAACAATTTATATCACACCCGTATCACAGTTATAATGTAAATTATTCACATAATTTCATAAAATAATATAATAAAATCTATAATATAAAATATAATAAATAGTATAGCAATTTTTTTTTGCCAAAATAAAGGTAATTTAGAAGCTGAAATCTATAATTTTCTAAGTAATCAAAACCAAGCAAGGATTTTCATTAAATTTACACCTAATCAAGTCTTCAATCAGCGAAAGAAAGAAATTCAAATACCAAATCTTTTTCTTTTAAAATTCGAAAGCTACTTTAGCATCCTAACAGCCCACCAGAGAACAACAATCTTTGAAATATCTATACTCATTTAGTACTAACTGAAGTGGATGCAATCTTCAAGCATGACTGCGCGCACAAGCAGAAATAAACCATTCCAATTTAACATTCTAATAACGTTGGCGCAAGCATTTCCCACTCGGCGGTGTTACTTCATCAAAGAGAGTTGCAAGTTGCTTTCTGCCAACACTTTAAATTTGTGTTCTTAATGATACCGAAAGTAGCTTCTATTAAAACACTCTTCAACTGTTCCATTTTCTAAATTCGAAGCTCTTAGATGATGTGCTCACATTCAAGTTTTGAGTAAATTCTCCTAAATTTATCATTAGAGAGTTTCGGCGATAGTTATCTGTGCTTTTGGGTAATGATTCACAGAAGTGTTTTATAAATACCGGATTTGGTGATAATAATTTTAAAGCAAATGTGAATAAATATTTAATATAAATTTATTTGTTGATAGTATTTGACTAGAGCCTGTAAATGTGTGCAGCTTTATAGTGAAATGCTTGAACTGGTTTAAATTTAAATGCATGAGACTTAACAATAGACATTATTTTATATGTTAAAATAGAAAGAAATTCTTTTTAGATCCATTAAATAGTAGTTTTACTAAAATAATAAATTTAAATGAATTCAGTTTTTTTAAATTCTTTCATATATATTTTTAATGCAATGTAATTTCTGTTGCTGTTGCTCATCCCACGTAACAACAGCATCTTCAATCTTACCATCCCGAGAAATCCTTTTGACAGAAATTCTGAGGTTATCGCTGTTGTGTAAACAATAGTAATGTTATTTCTAATGGGGGAGGTTTAATTTACACCAAAGCAGAACGACTAATACCACTCCTCTATGCGAATGGACAATCCCTCGTTACTACAGTATCCGCCAAAGCACGAGTCTGGTCTGCTGAGAAGTTCTCGTGGTGGTTATATTGTAGATCAAATCCATGAATCAATTAGTTTTCAGAGAATGAAGAATCGAATCAGGACTGAGAAATAGCAACTAATATAGAAATTCTAGCAATCAAAGCATTTTAAGATAGGGGCAGGAAATAGTAATGAGTCAAATTGCATTTCGGGCGAGGGAAAGGCTAAACTTAGAGATCCGACAATGGCCATATAGCACTAAAGGTGACCAATGTGCAGTCTAGCAAGAGCAGTCTGTTCGCTCCTACTGCTTAAACCATTTAAAACAGGACGGGAACTTTCTCTACCAGTAACATATAACTTCTGTTAAAAGTAAATTATAATCATCACATCCAGTATATATATTTTATCTTTTTAAATTAATGGGAAAAGTAATTATTATTTAAATCTCAAATCATTATATAGCAACAAAATGTCACGTATATAGCAACAAAACTCAATAGTTTATGATCGTTTTATAGCTGTCATATTTACAATTGATTTAATTATAAAAATATAATTATAAAATTATAACTAATAATATTATATCTAATTATTATAATTACACTCGGTAGGAAGTAAATCTGAAATATTTCCGGACCGTTAAGGGTTAATTTAAAGTTTAGGAAGTGACAATGTCAACAAACAATATTTCTAACATCATTTTTGTATGCCATATAATCCCAATTTTACTTATAGAAACGGTTTTCAGGGAAAAAATACTTTACGTTTCATGAAAAATATATTTCGAGGTCATTTTCTAACAAACTTCATGTGTGATTTTATTTATAAATAACTATTATCGCGTTTACTGATATCCAGTGACTTTTAAATCTTAAATTTAAGAAGAGACTGTAAAACTAACAATTGCCCCGAGTACAAATAACTACATTTGCAATGTAATTGAGATCGTACTGGTAACAAAACCATTCATTTATTTTAAAATATATCATTACGCCGTTTACTAAAAAAGAAAGAATATAAATTTAACTTGACCTTCAAAAATAACTATATAATCAATTAACAGCCGAAAGAGCTTAAATTTCACAAAACTTCAAAACCTTCAATTTCAAAAGTCTTCAAAAGAAAACAGGAAGAAAAATGTTCAAACGGGGAAAATAAAATTACAAATATCTTCATCCTCTTGAAACATGATATTCAAAATATATTGCAATTTAAAAAAACTCTTAGTTTCGTCGTTTAATGAAAAGAAATGAAATAAATAAACGAAATTTGTTTTGACCTTCAAATAACAATTATCACGTCCATCGACACCCAGAGACCTTCAATTTGAAGTTCAGGGATAAGTAATGAAATTAGAATTAGTCGTAATATTCATGATTGCGGCAGGTGATAGTGGTCTCTACGTAAGCTGTAAGCTTAGTAGAGAGCAGAATAATGCGTGTACGAGTACAGCTAACAGTAATTCTTCTGTTCTCTTCGCACCTGTGAATTGTTTTATAGACAGGTGGGTTCTTTGTGTGGATTTGTAATGGACATAAAAAAAGAATATTTTTGTGACGACGTTTATTTAAAAATATGAAAACCACAAAAATCAGTGTAGAATAAATTTTTTTCAAAGATCATCGAACTTTATGAGCTTAATTTTATCAACTGTCACGAATTTTCAGACGATAAATAAAATTGCATACAAACGATAACAGAGTTTGTAATCATTTTATGTTCTTTCCCACACTTTTTTTTAAATATTTGATTTGTTTATCGTCTTTGATTATATTTACCGAAATATTTGAAAGCATAATTTTAAATCCTGGTCTTTGGTTGAATTCAAATCGTGACCATAATTAATTTTTAAGATAAAATTTTTTTAAGCAGTATTGTTCATGCTATTACTGATATTTAGTAAGTATAAAAAGTAATGAGATTTCAATTGACATGTGTGCATTGATTTCAATATCAAATTTACAAAGATTGCTAAGATTTATAAAATATACTAGGATGCATTCATTGCATTGTCAAATTTAAGCAATTAGCATATCACAAATATTATCTTGGAATTTTTCTTTAAAACTATATTTTTTTTAATTTTGTAATGTATTATAAATATTTATTGCATCATTTTATTATCATTATGTTTGTGATCATAAATAAACAACATATTTGTTGATTTTCTTTAAATATACGGAAATCAAGTTTAAAAATTCGAGCTCTCAATTTTCATTGGGACTTTCAATTACTTTGTTATATTAATCAGTTGTCATTTCCATCTTTTTAACAAAGTAAATAAAATACACTGAGTGTACTAACTTTAATTACTTCTTTTGAAAGATAGTAGTATTAGTTAGTTTGTTTGCTTTTAAAAAATATATCGTTAAAATATTTGTTATTCTAAAAAAGATATCGTAATATCTTAAATCGCGAGACTCAAACTCTTCTTAAGAATATTTTTTTTAAAAAATACTCTCATTTTCTAAAGAATTTGCAATCAACAAATTAAATATATATTTCTGGAATCCTTGTTGAATTTAAAGTAAAAAATGGCATAATAAAAGCTGCAAATCAATATTTAAGCAGGGGTAAAAGAAAAAAATTACCTAAATCTGGCGGATCATTATTAAGGAAAACGAGATTGAAAACATCAAAACCTGTTTGATTGTCTATGGAAATTATGAGCCTATGATAAACAATTATTTCCATGACTTTTTTTTCCTAACTTAAATATTAAATTGTGCATACGTTTTTTTTACTTCTGTTTTGAAGAGCGTTCTAAAATTATATATTAAAGGTAATCACATTGTGTTTTATTAAAAAATAACTAGTGACCTTTTTTGTGCAAAATAATATACGTTGCTGTTGTAAATCTTTTTCCTTTTCTTATGAATTTCAACATTTTGAATTCCCATATTAACTGATTGATTGCTAACATGTATATTTTCCGCAAAAACTATTTTAAAATTGTTTATCAACTCTTACAAGGTTAGGAAATTATTAAAATCAGAATTGCTGATTTTTCCCCCAAAGCAATTTTATTTCATTCTAAATTATTCAAGTGGGAAAATTAAATTATTTTAAATTATGCTATTTTTTTTCAACAAACGTTACTGTTTTTCACTCTTGAAGACAATTTTCATATTTCTTACACACTCGTGTAAACTACACAATGTTACACTCATGTAAACTACTACACACTGTTACACTCATGTTTACTACACTCATGTAAACTACAACTGTTTTTAAACTGTGCAGCTTTAAAAAATAGCATTCACAATTAATCAAAATGTTTATTGTAAACTTTTTCTATATTTCATTATTAGGGATTAACAACAATGAGTTGAATCCAGTTTTGTAAAATATTAAAGAATAGTTTTACTACTGTATTAGTACAACACCTTTCCTAAAAAAGTTTCCTAAACGGTTGTTTTTAAGATATTTTTAAAAGAAACAATTAATAAAATTTGTAAAACAAGCAAAATGCTTTTAAAATGAATAATAAAAAGTTTATTTTCATGTTCATTATTTCCCCAGTGTTTCTTCTAGTTTTATGATCAATATTCTTTTAAGCACTAAATAAACTGTTGTTTGATGATTTTAAGCCTTTATTTGCTTTTCCGTTGTCACTTATTATTAGTCAAACATTGGTGACATTTTAGTTTTTTTTTCCATTTAAATAATAACTATATGCAAAGTTCTTAACTTCATTTTTATTGAATTGTAAATTTATTAAGTAAGGTTATTAAAGAACACTATATGTACAAAAAAGTGTAAAATTTCAAATCAGAAAACGATTTCCAAAACTCATTATGTTTAGAATCGTTTGCTTTAATGCAGGGTTGGGTTTTTGACGTCAAAAAGTGGTTTTTGACATGACAAGGGTATAATACTGGTTTAAACCGTCAAAAACCCGTCGAAAATGTCAAAAACTGAAGTTTGCCAAGAAAATATATAAACTTCAAAACTACCAACAGTTGCCATGCATTATATTGAAATTTAATTATACTATAGGTAATCAGCAGGTTTTAAAATATTTTTTAATTAAAATTAAGGTAAAATAACAGATTTAAAATCTCAGAAATTTATATTCAAATGCATGTGCAGAAAAATTTTGCACAAAAATTGTTTAAATATTTATATTTAAAAAAATTTTTTTTTTTTTTTTGATACTTAAGAAAATTAAAAGTTTATTACTATGCATTTTTGACATATAAGGAACATATAACTAATATTTATAAGGAACTTACAAGTTATGTTGTATAAATACAAACTTGATACAAGTGTATAAAAAAAATTTTTAATGTTATACCGAATATCTTTATTATCCAGTATGTTAATTTGAATTTAAAAGTAGTTATATTTGTGAATAATGATAAATATAATTCATATTGTTTATTATATTTATTTATAATTATTACACTTATCATTTTAAAACAATTTTTACCTCTTAATTTTTTTCCCCCACTTGTATTAAGAATACAAATAATGCATATCTTGAAAGCAAGAAGTAATTATTCAACAGCTGAATATTTAGATATTCAACAAAACTATGTATATAGTATTCAGCAAAATGAAATTCACAAGTATTTGGATAAACTAAATTTTCAGCATAGTAAATGAATAGGCTGAATATACTGTAAATCGACACTAACTACTCTGTGTATTTAACAGAAAGCACTTAAATTTGTATTGTCTTATGTTAAAAAGATTATTAAGAAGATTTAAAAGAATATTAAAAAGATTTTTCTTTAAAAGATGTCTAATGTACAAAACTGCTAATGTTTATCTTTAAAAATGTCTAATTTTTAGTATAATCTATACTATACACTAAATTTGGTTATAAATAAATTTCTTAATAATATCACTGCAGATTTTCAATAACACATGAAAATGAATACATAATATTACAAAAGATGTGAGCTTTCAAAAGTACAAGATTTTGGTTACTATTCAAAATATAAGTGTTTCTTCAAAATTTTAAATTTATTTTTTCTAGAACATATTTAGAAACACTATCCTTTATAAAAAATATATAAATTTTATGTATTAATTAAATTTCACATATGAATATAGGTTTTTGACATTTTCGACATTTTTGACAGTGAGGTTTTTGACGTGACGGTTTAAACCATGGTTTAAACTGTCAAAAACTGTCACATGTCAAAAACCTGCCAACCCTGCTTTAATGTTTTACATTTATTGGCACTTTTTTAAAAATAATCGTTTTCTTTAATGAAAACAGACGATTTTAAACGTCAAGAAATACGGACATAATTTCTTAGAGCCATAAATGAAAATTTATTGCCCCATCTTTCTTACTAAAATATTAATACAATGCTCTCTTATGATTTAAAACTGAACATCGATTGCACGAAGACAAAATCACAATTTTCGATGACTCCGGAAATTACGATCAAAGCGAAATCTCTTCTAAGTAAGTATATTTCTGACGAAAGTGAAGCAAGCGGAAGCATATCTTCCTCTCAAATTTCAAGTAAATTAAGTAATTTCCGTAAAAGTGAAAATTGTTCCGCAATTTTGAATTGGGGGAGGGAAGATCTTATGAAACTTGCTTTAACCCTTTCATTTCCTTTCTAGTCGATATTTCCGATTACTAACATTTGCATTTTAAATTGCTCTTTAATCTATGAATTTTGAATTGATCAATGAAATAGTTGTCAGTTAAATTAAATTTTCTGATCATTTTTTGGTCCCAATTTTATGAAATTACATTATATTTAGAGATTCCCCTGACCAATCTTCATGGTTGCTTCGTATTCATTATTGTTCAATTTTTCCAAGTTGATATTTTCCTTAAAAGTATTGAAAGCTGAAATAAAAAATATTTACAATTATTATAATTTTATGTAACGTTTTGTTAATAAGCGTAACGAAATGAAAGATTTTCTTTATTTGAAAACTTATCAATTCTACTTGAGAAAAAATTAAAATTAAAAAAGCAGACCTAATTAACTTTATTTAGTTAATTTTTATTATTTCATAACACCTATAAATTTTAAATTCCCAGAATTTTTAGCATGTTGTGGGATACTGCACTGTTAAAAATTTGATTCTGAAATTACCGTAAAATAACCGTCAGCAATCTGTCTATCCCATTAACCATCACGTTTATGGTTAGGAACATTTTTTTTACCTTTACGGGTTTGAAACCGTTCACAACTGGTATTATCAAAAAACCGTGAATACAAAACTATACGGTTTTGTAACCATTTATAATCAGCATAGTTTCTAAACCATAAAAATGAAACTTAAACGGACATTGTAGCTTTGTGTGAGCTGCGCCATTAATGCGTGAATGATAGTTTCGTATTCTTATAAGCCGATTGAGTTCTGGACACTGGAAACTTTTCATTTACTGAAGGAATGAAAGAAATATTGTAGTATCAACGCTGGGATTCAAGCCTTTCATGATATTGATCGATTAGCCTTATTAGTATTGTTAACTGCTCCAAACAAAATGATTTTATAATGTGGGCCTACTTGGCGCAGATTGAATTCTGGTTGTTGAACCTTATTAGGAAGAAACAATCAAGAAACGTTTTTTCTCACACTAAACAGTTTGAATATCAACTTTCTTATGGTTATTTCACTATTTTGGTTGAGTACGGTAAAATAACCATGATGAAATAAATTACTATTTAACCATTTTTGCTAAGAAATTTCTGACAGTGTATCTCTTAACATTTCGATCATGAAGCAAAACCCACATGACTCAAATAATAAGATATATAAATAGCATAAAACTGTCCTGTAGTTTACTTAAATCAAATAAAATTAATCTTTTAGATTTTAATGGTAATTAAATACATTAAGCTGGTATTTCCCAATTTTTTCAGAATCCAAAATAATGCATCCTCTTCTGGTGGTACCTCAACTCTATAAAATTCATCAGCTATTATATACCTAACTG
The DNA here is from genome assembly GCF_043381705.1 of Parasteatoda tepidariorum. Classification (NCBI taxonomy): domain Eukaryota; kingdom Metazoa; phylum Arthropoda; class Arachnida; order Araneae; family Theridiidae; genus Parasteatoda; species Parasteatoda tepidariorum. The sequence continues at coordinate 29,828,052 of NC_092206.1, read as the reverse complement.
CTAATTACTGCTAATTATTTTCGAAATATAAATATTAATTTTAACATCGTTTGATCAATAATAATTTTAAAATTGGTTTTTATATCCGTCAGTTGAATTCACAAGTCTGGAGCGGCGTCTAGTCTAGCTCTGAATTTATTTTTGTTGTTTGCATAAGCTGAGAATAAATAAATAAAAAAGCTGAATCATGGTGTTTTTTTTTAATGAAAATGAATTATGAAAGTTGAATAAACTGTCATAAATGTTGAGAATGGTTACCAAATAATATTTCTTTCTTTATTTTTTTACTCTCTTGTAATTAAAAAGTTTGACAGGGAATATTAAGACACATTTTTTGTAAACACTCATCTTTTTCCTAATTCATTCAATACATTTTGATAAAAAAAAATATTTTTAAAAATAATTTTATTTTTCACTCATATTTGTTTGAATAATTTCATAAAAATGACCGAAATAATAACTAAATAATGGATTATTGGTTAAATATAACTAAACTATAAAAAGACCGTACATTTTTTTTAAAAAAAAAAAGTTTTAATTGGAACTATTTTTTGGAACCATTGAAATTTTGGGAAACCATTGTGGAACCACGGAACACCTTTTAGGAAACGCTGTTCTAACCAACGAAGGTAAATCCAATAAGTATATCTCTACATAAAAAAATTCGCTTTGTATAGGTGTAAAAATCAGAATAAAATCTTCTAATATTTTTTAAAGTAAAATATTTGACCAATTGTTGTCCAATATATTGCTTGATGGATTTCAGAATATTCAAGTATAAGTTCATCATAGTTTGAAACCTCTTGAAGTAGCTTCATCTATTTAGAATACATATTATTCATTATCCAATACTCCTTAATACTAAATTTATTCTAGGTTTATACAAAACCCTGACATAAACCATGACATTTTGTTTCTTGGATGGATTCCAAGGAAACAAAACCCCTAAGTTAATCTTTTAATGCCATCTTTATGTATGATTTATTCAACGGAAAATTGAAGTTAAAAAGAGCACTTTATCTTTTCGTTTTGCTTTGCGTATGCATTATTAAGAAGATTCAGATAGTCGGATATTATTATTTTTTAGAATGCTATATTTTTATTAGAATTTTCTTTTTATTTTGCTATGATACATATTTAAACCGAGTAGATTACTGACCTATTTTCTTGTTGAATCTAAACGTTCTACTTTTAAAACCTAGAATATTTATATCAGAAATGGGCAGAATTAAGACATGCAAGAAGTTTCAGAAACAAAGCTTGAACATGTGCCTACACTGGCTAGTTTAATTTCAATACGTGGATGATTATTCTTTTGTTAATAAAGTAAAAATAAATAAATGAAATAAACAATTAAATTCAATAAATTCCGTAATCTTATAACCCGATCTATAAATTTTAGGCTTAATGGTTTTAAAAATGGAGTAATGATTTATAGAAAAACCCTACATTTAATGAACGAAATTTAAATACAGAATGTGTTTTATAGATTATATTTATTATTATTTTAATGATAAACTAAACAGATGGGTTTTATTTATCGACGAAAGACAAATATGTTTAGATAACAAGGTCAATTTCCTTTAACACTTTTACAACAATACAAAGATAAAGTTTGAAACTTGTAGAATTTTTTAAAAGTATCTTCTTAGACAATTACATTCACATGGATTAATATTTCTCAATATTTTTGAAAAAAAGTAAAAAATAATTACAACATTTTTGAATGATTTCTCGTTTACAAATTAATTTGTATCTTAAATACTTATAAAATGCTGATTCATGCAGAAATCTTGAAATTTAATACTCAAAACAATGAAATTTTTGTTCGAATTTTTAAATTTAACCTTTCAGTTTCATAAAAATCCAAATAATAAAGTTTTCGAACGAGAAGACGCCCTAAATTAAAGCAAACTTTTACAACTGAATATACTCCTCGTTGCCAACAGAAATAAAACTTGTAGACATATTATTAAATAACAGTAGTTCTTAATAATTTATAACAAGGACTAGGACCTTTTCATGAAACTAAACCCCATTTATTTATGTTACATGGAGAGGAAAACCACGAATCGGTGGTCAGCCCGATGGCAAGAGGACTCTAACCCATGATCCATCTTCCACTGAGAATATTTAACGTCAGCACTGCGGTCGGTGCTAGCCTTGAGCAGAATTCGTATCACCCAGCCGCCACTGGTATTCGAACCACATGGGTAACATCATTGGGAGGTGGCCGCTCTATCCTCTGAGCCACTGCAGCTTTTTATTTTATTTTATAACCGTCGTTGAAAAACCGACAGAATTCTCAGCTTACGGCTATCAATGTTTAACTCCGTAGCCTTGTAATTTTGAACCTAATCCAAACAAACAAAGGAACTCTGGGATCAAGTATTGGGAGAAAATTGCCTTCGTGGAGTACTTTTTCATTGAACCAACCCGCATTTGAGTTATATGGGGCGGAAAACCTCGAAAACCTTCCACGGTTTGCTTGAGAGCAAGGGGATTGCAACCCATGATCCGCCTGCCACTGATAATATTTTACGTCAGGACTGTGGTCTGTGCAAGCCGGATGCGAAATTCGCATCGACCAGCCATGTCTAGGATTCGAACCTGGTTCACCTCATTGGAAGGCGAACGCTCTATCCCCAGAAACTACAACTTGTAAAAGTTTTAAGTGCAACAAAACCAACGTTTAATCTTTTATACATTATGTAAAGTAAAAATCTGATAAAAATAGTACGAGGTATAGCGTTTGCAAATTATAAAAATATTGTTAAAAACATCCATTGCATCAACTTATTTAATCGATATGAGCATAAATTGAAAAGCACTGAATCTTTCTAATTTAATTCAATTTCAACTTACATTGTTAAAATAAGTGAAATAAAATAAACTTTTTTAACCTCTCCTTCGCTTTAAAAAGATTATAGCAACACAAACTGAAGTGCTTCTTCTAAAAATGCAAGTATAAACGTTAATTTGAATACTAAAACTCTTAGCAACAGAATTGTTATAGATAAAACAATAAGTTCTTTGAAAAATTCCTAAAAGTAATAAAAAATTAAAACATAATTACTGTTATGAAGCAATACAAATGAAGGCAATTTAAATACCAAAATGATATGTGGGCTATTTTCGCAAACCATAACAATTCATTTCGACTTGGCTTTTAAACGCCTGACAGGCTCATTTTTGATAATACAGAAAATTCTAGAACATAATTATAATAATGGAGTTTTAAAGGTACTATTTTTCCGTTTTTATTGAAAGATTTATGAGTATTCAAAATGTTATATTTCTTTTAGAAAAAAATTAAGAAAAATGTCAATAAAAATATTTATTTTGTCGAAGCGTTTTTCCAAAATTAAAAGAAAATAAATAAACATCCATTGTTAAAATGAAACTTCCATTACTACATTCTTTTCGAATAAGTAGATTGTTCAGACATTTTAATGGGTGAGTTTATGAAACTCACGAATCTAATGTTACTCACCATATACTACGTTACTAATCTAGTACGCTAAGTATTATAATAATTTTGCATTTGAATTGAAATGAAAACTTAATTACGAAACAACTATTCAGGTTTCTTTTTTAGTCATCTTTAAATGGCAATACATAAAGAACTTTCAGAATATCGTGCACATCTCTTGAAATTAGTTAAAATCGAAATCAAAGTACTTCAGCTTGGGCAAAGCCGTTGCCAACAGCTTGTCTATACATATGTATATAAATGAATGTCCGTATGTCTGTGTGCCCTTTAACAGACTTCTAAATTATCCGACCGAAAGCGATGAAACTTGGCATTCAGATAGTTTGAAGCACGAGGAAGGTCATTGTCGATATTAGAGCATTCTACGACGAACCGTTCAAGCGGGATAAGCGAAAAACGACATGGAACTTCATGATTGGTTAAGCGTTAGCCATTGTTTTAAATTTAACTGTAGACAAAACAATTTTTCAAATATTTTAAAGATAACATCAACGATATTTGCTAACTTGGTAACTCTATTTGATTAAAAAAAGTTTATTACATATACTTTAATATTTTTTATTCGCTATTTCGTCAGATAAATTTAGAATAACAGATAAATTAAGAATAACAATAACGTGGTGGCATTTGAAAATTATTAACTTAATTAATTATTAAATTAACTAATATGTACTACTGGTATTATGATGATTCGTGCAGTTTCGATAAAAATTCTACTACGGGTTTTCCTGAGTTTCTGAAAATATTTTTCCAGTGGTACCAAATATAGTGTATTAATAGTTTAACTAATTAGAATTAGGACCGGGATAGTCTGGTTAGTAGGGCGCTGGACTCCCTCGAATCCAGCCGGCTGAAAACCAGTTTAGTAAATTGTGACTGGTGAATGTTAAATCTGTCAGGTCACAAAGTCCTCCAAGTTTCCATTACAAATTATACCTTTGGGGGGTACTGGATTTGAAATTGATCGTTCTCTAGTTAAGGTCAAAATTACGATCTGTGGATGAATGTATGGATGGGTCCCCCCTATAAAACTTAGCAATCCGAGTGCTGTCTAATGCCAAACAGTTTTTGTCTATGCATATTGTGCTTACTATTGCGTATACTATATTGTGTACACTAGTATATTTTAATAACTGGTAAGCTAACGAAACAAGAGAGGGTTGCAAAGTGAGCCAAAAGAAACTGCTGAAGCAATTTGAGAGTTTTTAACTTGAAAATACTGCTACTTACTTAAAAAATACTTTACTTTTAGTGAAAGACATTCTGAGGACCAAAAGATTATTTAAATACTTTTATAGGAAATAAAGATATAAATTATTTCTCCTTATGAGTCTAGTTTTTCCCTAACTTTTTGCTAGCAAATGCACACGATTTTTATATCAGTATTATTTTAAAGCGGGGTATAAATTTTTGGTTTGAAAGGTTAAAGTTAATATCGCAACACATTTTTGAACAAAATAGTCAAATTCTACTCAAATTCTAGACAGTAAAACGTTTTAAAATATCCTATTTTTTATCATCTGTTATAGCCTTGACATTTTCGTATCCGCAAATAAATATTTATTAAATGTATTTTTCCTTTGTATTCAAACAGCATTCATACTATGAAATTAAAAAAAAAAATTGCACCTGCTCCGACATCAAAGTTAAATGTCTCGTGACAGCTTCGTGACATTAAATTAATAAAAAAAAAATTTGAATAGCGATACAGGAAGTTATTCAATTTGAGACGAAGTGACCGTTTATACAGAGTAGTTTTCCTGAATTATATTGGCGATTTTCAAAATTTTAAATTCCAAAAAGAAAAAAAAAATCTTGCAGCAAACTTATGTAAAGACGCAAACTTTTGCACCCCGTAATACTCATTTTAGTTTAAAAACGTTTCGTTAGATGGCTCTGTAGATAGTTCAAGGGAATCAATTGAATAGCTCTATACAGGGTGGTCCCGAATTCATGGTACAAACTTTAATGGTAGGTACAGGACATTGTAACAATGATTTATTGTATAGGAATGTATAGTCGCAAGTGACGCGGTGTGGCGTAAACAGGAGAAATAACGGCCGAAAGGAAAAACTAAGATTTTATTGAAAGCCTTGTTGACAAGTGTCATGTTTACAGTAAGTGTTCAAAATTGCGTCCACCAGAAGCGATACATGCTTGACAGCGTCGGTGGAGCGATTGGCGTACACGTTCAAAGATGCCTGGTATTTCACGCACACCTGCAGCAGCTACAGATATGCGAGCGACGAGATCCTCATCTGAGTCAATTGGAAGTCTCATAAACAAGATGCTTTAGATGTCCCCATAAAAAGTAATCGAGGCTCGATAAATCGGGAGATCGGGGTGGCCAAGGGATTGGTCCACCACGCCCAATCCATCGAGCACCAAACGTGGCATTCAGGTAATTCCGTACATCAATGCTGAAGTGTGCTGGCGCCCCATCGTGCTGAAACCACATGCGGTTATGAATGGCGATCGGAACATCATGCAGCAGTTGTGGTAACACTTCTTTCAGAAAAATAAGACAGCCTCCGCCACTGAGTCGCGTGGGTAGTAAGTATGGGCCAATCAAAGAGTCGTTCACAATACCAGCCCACACAGTAATACAGAAACGTTGTTGAAACACATGTGGACGCGTTGCATGTGGATTATCGGTTGCCCACACATGGGAATTGTGCGCATTAAAGACACCCTCGCGTGAAAATGTCGCTTCATCTGTAAATAGCACATCACCTACGAAATCCGGCTGCAACGCACATTGCTGCATCACCCACAGGCAGTAGTTCACGCGGAGAGGATAATCTGCCGGATTCAATGCTTGTACTTTCTGAAAATGGAAGGGGTGTAAGTGATTTTCGTTTAACACTCTGCATACAGTCTGATGACTCACACCTACGTCACGCGCAACAGTTCTTGTGCTTGACTCGGGTCTATCAGCCACAGTGTTCAAGATGCTTTCTTCCAGCCTTGGAGTGCGTACAGCTCTTAATCGACCAGCGTCATGTCTGTTGATGTCGAACGCACCTGTTTCACAAAGTTGACGATGCAACCGTTGAAAAATTCTATGATCCGGCATTCGTCGATCAGGATACATTCGCGATACATTCGTAACGCAGATCTGCCGTTACCATTTGCACGGCCGTACATGTAATGCATGCCTGCTTTTTCTGCATACGTAAAGTCACCCATCGTCTACGGCAGCACAATTGAGAATGGCGCTTTTCCCTCCTGCGATGCATCATTTTCAACGGCGGCTAGACATCTACTGCCCTCTACCGGCAATGATACCAACAGAATCACTCCATTTCTCTTTCCTTTTATTTCCCCTGTTTACGCCTCACCGCGTCACTTGCGACTATACATTCCTATACAATAAATCATTGTTACAATGTCCTGTACCTACCATTAAAGTTTGTACCATGAATTCGGGACCACCCTGTATATATTTATAAAAGTTGATATTTTGAGAAAACTCTATGTTTCTAGATAATGGTTCAATTAATTCATCTTATTTCTAATAGAATAAATTCTTAATGTTTATTTTGGATTTTATATAATAGAGGAATTTCATAATAAATCAAAAATATTCCTCGGTCTATCTGCTAAAATTTTTGCGACAGTTGTTTTTGTCGAGAACCGACTGGAACAAAAACGATTGATCTTCCGCCATCATACATACTATCCAAATTTCCGTCTGTTGAAATTCAACACAAATAGCGTTTACAGAGTGTCTGACTCGAAGAAACGGATGATAAAATAAATAGAAATATAAATAAATAAATAAATCTTTTCTCAAAATACTCGAAGACGCCAGTGACAATAGAAAAAATAAATAAGTGTGAAACGTGAATCAAATTTTCTAAAACCGTTCAAGCTGTTGTGTTTTTGTTTTTTTTATACCTCTGAAATTTGATCAGAGAAGTTTAGATTTGTAGCGCAAAGAAAAGAAATCGTTTGCTATGACAGTTTGTTGAAAACAACGATTTCTTCAAAGCTGTTTAATTCTCTTAACCTCACTCGCTTGGTAAAAAAAAAATTCCAACACTTTAATCACTTTGCTTAAAGTTAAAGCAATTAATTGAGCCGTTAATTTTTAAAATTAGTTTACGTTTCCTTAGTGATTAAATTAGGAATTTTAAAAAAGGAAAACTCGAAAAAACTTGATTAAAACCGTTCGAGGAATATTAAGTAAATTTTGTACCAACAAAATAAACTTTCAATGTAATTAATGTTTTCGGATTATGTATTAAAAAAGAGCGTAAGGTTTGTTGTTTTTTCCAGTATCGACGCATGGTTAGAAAAAGATTTTTTTTAAGAAGAACATTTAATTAGTTGAATTATTCGAATTTAGAATAAATTTGATGTGCAAAAGATAAAAGAAAAAAGTGGAATTAAAAATATTAAAATATTTTAATAAGAATAGAAATCATACACGCTTTTATTATAAACTGTTTGCCTTAAACACTATAAATATTTGAAATCTTTACTTATTCTTTTTTTCCATTTGAACTATTTTTAGTCACTAATTCTCAATCACAGTGTTAACATAAGTGGCAAACTACTGATAAATCTCACTTATCTTCGAGCTAACCTTGGGAGATTTTCAAGGTTTTCCTTACCGTGTAACTCCATTAAACACTAAATTTACTTAGGAAATTTTCTAAAAGGACTGGTATAACGCAATACTTGATGCAGATCACCTGTTTACTTTGAATTCTAAATACGAACTTATGAAGTTAAACTCGCCAATGCATACATCCACTAAATAGATTATAGGCTAATGGTGATAAAAAAAAAATAAAACAATTTTATTTCTTTACTGAGTTAGTAATTTTTCTTATTTTTGTAACATTGGTAACAAATTTTCTTTAAAAATGAATGTAATTAAGTAAGGAGACTGCAAAAATTTACCAGTGGCAAAATTGAGAATACATGAATTAAAATTAAACATATATAAAATAAATTTAAGTGTACATTAATTAAAAAATAGTTTTAATGTAATGCATGCTTAATTTTTCATTCTTACACGGATTATAAACTAGCATTCAATGGATCATTTATTTTATACAAACACGTGGTTAATTCAGTAGCTCAATATTTGCATACAAATTCAATAGCTTGTCAAAATAAATTAATGTTGCATAGTTTAACAAGATTAAGCAACTATAAGATTAACAACCAAGAATTTTTTTTTCCATTCAAACGTTGTTACTTAGAACAGTGGTTCCTGAATAGTGTTTCCAAAAAACTTGTTTATACGGTCAGGATTCCGCCGAAAGAGAGCTGATTATTTAGGGCAGCGGTTCCCATTTTTTTACGGTAATGGAACCCCAAATCATTGAGCTTCTTCTGTCGGATGCCCGAATTTATATATTAAATTCATTTAGCAACTGGTAATGTACTAACCAAATTATTATTTTAAAAATTAATAATTATTTAATAATAATTTTAAAATAATTATTATTTTGAGATTAATAATTATTTTGAAATAATTATTATTTGTAATTAATAATTGTTTAATAATTACTTTACAATAATAATTATTTGAAATTAATAATTATTTAATAATTATCCTAAAATAATTATTTTGAAATCAATAATTATTCAATAATCATTATTATTTTGAAATTAATAATTATTTGATAAAAATTAATTATTAATTTTAAAATATTAATTATTAATTTAGAATTAATAATTGTTTTAAAAATATTTAATGTAATGAATGATTTTTATCATTGCTTAATAAATTAAAGATTTCAAATTAAGTTTTATCTTAGTTATTTAAATCTGGAACGGTGGAAATCGTTGGGGTATTCATAAACTAAAATGAATTAAATTTGCAAAATTATGAGTTTCAAAAAAATCTGTTTATTTATGTTGAAACAACATATTTAATATTAAATCAGTTCATCTCTTTTATCAAAAAATTTGATGAGAAATACAGAAGGATTTTTTTTATATAAATGTATATTGAGAGACTATTAGAATTTTTCTTTTCAATTTTGCTATTTATTTTTTCATTGGCATTTAACTTAAGTAATTTCATAAAAATAACTGAAGTATTAACTAGATTTTGGATTATTGGTTGAATATAAATACGACTGAATGTTTAAAAGATTATTACTGTTTAAAAAAATTTCCTTACTGACGGAACCCCTATGGCTCTTTCTCGGAACCTTAGGGTTCCGTAGAACACCTTTTAGAAGCCGCTGATTTAAGGTTCCGTTAGCAGAAAAAAATTGGAAACTTACTTAGGGATACACTTTCAATAAGCATTTTATTTATTACCCGCAAGCAAGAGAAACGATAAGATTAAGGAAAACTGAAGGGAAATTAGTAGATTGCTAATTAAACAAATAAATTATTAGTGAGAGCGATTAAAAGCGAGTTTTCTCTGCAATTATTTCAGAGTATCTTAACGTCTTTCAGATCTCAAGACGTACCAATTGCAGATAATTAACTTTAAAATAATTAACTAAATAAGAATTATTTTCAAATACTTATATAGAATTAATTTCTAAGGCAATTAAAGTGAATTAATTATAAGACAATATTTTAAGATTTTGAATCCTTTTCGATCTTCAATGGTTGAAGACTGAAAAAAAAAATACTCACAAAACTAATTGGAATTAGTTTAAATATCGTATAATCAGCAAAAATAACATGCCTTTTAAAATTTAGCGTTTGTTTAGATAATTGTTTATGATGATTAACGGTTATTTATAGTATTTCTTTTATATATCAAGTTAAACAAACCTTAGGGCTTTTAGTTATTTTCATTTATTAAGATTTAAGCTCATTTATAATTTTTTATTTGTTATAGTTCGTTAATTCAGTGCAGTGCGTAGGAATTTCGGTGAATCGTAACCTTTTGCGTTCATTTTGTTCTTGCGACTATTAATTACAATGACTTTTTTAAAATTTACGGATTATGTCAATAAATGTAATGATATTTTATTTCTTCAAGAAAAAAAGCGTAAAATAAACACATCTTTGAATTCGATATAATTAAATTTCTAAATTCTCTAAAAGCGTGGCATGGAAGTTGACGGTAAATGGCTTCAGGCTAAATGAAGCTTTCTAAATGTAAGGAAACATCAAATTTAATTGAGAAAAGCTTTCAGTATCTAAAAACGTTTTAATTCTATTAAAATGTATTTTTAAAGGGAAACGCTCGTGTCACTAATAGTGCCTTTCTAGAATTATTTTTTACTCTATTATATGCTTCATGAAAGATTATTTTAAGTAAAGTGCTTCGCTTGAATTACCCAAAATTGTTTTAGTTTTACCATTTTCTATAAGAGATGTAATTTTTTTTTCTTCAAAATGTGCTGGTATCTGAAAACTTGAATCACCATCGATCTATACAAGAGGCGAATTAGCACTAAAAGGTTTTAATATTAAGTAACAATTATAATAATTTTTATTATAATAAAAACACAAAAATCATCCGAAGCATGAAAATGGTTAAAATTTTTCACTTTACTAACAATAAAACGGTCAGCCCCTAAACTTTTAGAAAAAATTTCGAAATTTAGTGATAATTTTTTTTTGTGCGAAACATAAAAAACATTAAAAAAAAGTTCAATCTCTTAGGATTTCATAGCCGAAATAAATAGTTAACCGCGTGTGAACTCTGCCCCATCTATCACCAGACCCCACGATTGTTATAGTCATTTATTTTTCTTGCTTGAAATATTTTCTTGCTTTGATTCTTACATCTAAATTAACAAGTATTCAATTAAAATATTCAAAGAGATGTATCAAACACACTGATTGAGCAGAGATTGTATAACATTATGTGGATGAAATTAAAACCTAATCATTTAGCTTTTTTACCGTTGCAAAGCCATTGCTTGGTTACCATTGCATTGCAATTTTGTTTTTTAAACTCCTGTTTAATACTTGGTTACTTAAAAATGGCGTTAAATTTGCCTAGGCATATAACATGAATACGGAGGAAAAAACTTTGGTAAAAGTACCGTGATGTATGGTAATAATATTTCTGCTAAAAATAAAAATTCTGGTTAACAAAACTAAATATACGGCATTTAAACCATTCATTTAATAATTTTTCCTTTCATATGCCGGCGGTTTACCGGAAATTCTGGTTTTAAAATTACAGTTCTACACTACTAAGGAAAAATGCGAAACTGAAAAGTAAATTTAACCGAATAAATGGTTTTTATGGTATTATTAAAAAAATAACCAAAATTTACCATGTTTACCAAATTTTATTACACATTTTAAAACCATATTTTATTGTTAATTTTACCAAAATCATTACCAAAGCTCCTTTTTTTCTCAGTGAAGTAGTACGATTAGCTAAATCTTTATTATATTTTACAATTTTCCACTCATTATTTTGACTGGACGCAGTTATACACAAATTTTATATAACAATATATATAAAATAGAAAATGCAACTTATTTAGTGTTTAATGATTCGAAATGGTTAGTAAGTGTAGATACCAATTTAAATGTGTTTTTCATTTTTAAAAAAAGTCACAGTATTTGGTAAAGTTTTTATATTAATTTTCAATGAAAGAACTCCGCTTTAAATTTTAAACCCTCAGTAACTGCTATGATCTATATATATATTTCTCTTACACGGCGACAAAAAAAGCCTCATTACAATTCCCCGAATGGCAACGCTAGAAAATCGACCAACGATTGCCGCTAAAGATGTCACAAGCCAAATCTAGCTGAGGTGGCTCAACATATAGCTCTTTTAAAAACGGAAACTGAAATAACCAGAGAGAGCATTCTCATCAAATGTGATCTCTTCCGAAATTCACCCTATCAGCTGCGGCAATCTAATACTATTAAGCTAGGCAGAAGTGAGTAGTCTTTGTCGATAGATCTCTATTTTAGTATTTTGTCGAAAGCGCTTTTTTTCGCGAATTTATATATCACGAATTTATTTGACGATTTTTGATTTATATCACGAATTTATTTGTTTTATTATTGTTATTAGTTATTCATTGAAAAATGAGTCTCAGACCTGCTGTTACGCTTTAAGATTTTATACTATAGCACATTTCTAATAGGTTTAACGAATTACATGTTATTTATTTGAATTCAAATTTATTTTAATGACTTAGTATTTACTAAAAACATGTAATTTTTTTAAAAAAAAAAGTTGTTATATGGATTTGAATGATTGTTTTGAATTCTTAGAATTTTGTGCATTTGCAATGTACCTAAGTTAGTAGCGAGCGAAGCGAGATTGGTTTGCAAAGCAAACCATATAAGATTGCGTAGCAATTTTCGGGGGTTGGCGAGAGTTAGCGAGCAGGGGGCGCAGCCCACTAGTATTTCTTACTATGCTAAATAAATGTTATAATAGTAAAAAACATTATAATGGAAAATAACTTTAAACTAAGGTTATTCAGTACCTTTTTAACTTTCACAAAAGTTTTGCTGGTGACAACCATAACAATCTGTATTTATCTGTCCAATGAGAATGCGCCGACAACAAAGGAAACTGGTTCTATGTAGAGTTCCTGATGTCTACTTTTTAGTTAGATGGCAGTAACTTTAGTTTTATGTTTTATACCATTACGTTTTTATATTATACTAGGAGGCTTCGCCCCCTACTCGCTGGCGCTCGCCAACCCCCGGAACTGCTTTCGCAGTTCATTTCGGATTGCTTCGCAATCCAATGCTCGCTCATTGGATACATTCTTAACGTCTAGCTTTTGTATACTTTTTTGAATACTGAAGTTCCAAAAACTTTTCACTGTAGAAAATTCTAAACCTGTACATTTCAATATTAATTTGAAATTGCAATTGTTAATTTGGGCATTTGGCGATACAACACTTATAGAATTGAAGGATTTGTTACGTCAAGCGCTCAGGTATCATAATTTTGATCTAGTTGCGCTTCTATGTCATTTTGTTTTATGTTGCTAGGTTAACTTTCAAAAAATTCTGTGGCTGGCAACAGCATTTTTATTTTTTAAGTTGTTTATTTTTATTTTTTTTAGAATTCGTTCTTTTCTTAGCGAAATGTTTTTTAACCTAACAGAATTCCTTGCCGACTGTTTTCTCTATAAATGAAGAAAATAAAGTAAATATTTAGGTGTTGTGAAAAGAATCTTATTTAGTTGTATAAAGTACTTCAGAAAAGCGCTTTCGACAAAATAGTAAAATAGAGATCTACTACTCACTTCTGCCTAGCTTAATAGTATGAGATTATCGCAGCTGAATAGAACAACCTGATAATGCTCACTCTGGTTATTGTTTCCGTTTTTAAAAGCGCTATATGTTAAGCCACCTCATCTAGATTTGCCATGTGACATTTTTAGCAGCAATCATTGGTCGATTTTCTAACGTTGCCATTCGGGGAGTTGTAATGAGGCTTTTTTTTGGTGCCGTGTAAGAGAAATATATATATAGATACAAATACTACCATGTTTTATCATGCTCAAGTTCACTGAAAATAAGTTAGTACTTTTTGGAAATGAAGTCTTAACGTTGGTATTTCTTAACTCTTAAATATTTTATAGTCAATATTAATTTTTGTTTCACAGAAAAGTGTGCACACCTTTATATTTTAACTGGAAATTCATGTCAAAATTTAAAGTTGTTTCTTAACGTATATTGCTTATACTCTTGCGGCTCATAAAGTTATCTCATATTTATGTAAACACTTTGAAATATCAATTTATGCGAATTAACGTTTGTTTGCATAAACTTTTTCTAGCTAAATATTTTTTTCTTTTCGAGGAAAACAGTAAATATTAATTTTTATTTTTTTAATTCCCCTCAAGACCAATCTTCTACGTTAGGTAACGTTGCAATGAAAAAGGGTAGAGCTAAGAACGGTTAAATAAATCGTTTACCCTTCTTTTTGTTCTGATAAAGCGAAAATGTACTTTTTGCTTTTATTAGAAAAATTAAAATAGATCTTGAAATTAATAATTCTTGAACCTCATGCTTAACATAAGAAGAATTGCAAAATATTTTTAATTTCAACTTTAAAGATACATTCATAACTAAGCAAACAAAGCAATAATGTAAGCAAACTAAGTCCCGCAGTGGACTGATCGTTAAGACACGGTTCCCAATAGAACACCGAACTCGAGCATCACTGGCTGCTGTCAATGTGCGGGTGGGTGACCGCTTGGATCAGTCTACGAAGGGACCGAGGGTGTGCGGTATCGGTCCTCGTTAGACAGTTCTTCCGTAAAGTGCTGGACTTCACGTGCAGGTTGTCGGGCTACCTAAGTGGTTGTGCCATCCCCTCTTTCAGAAGATCAAAATTGTGATTATACGTCTTCGGATCATCCTCAGGGATGTTTCTCAAACTGTTGCCAATAGCCCATTGTGCAGCTCTAGTGCAACGTAAATAAACTACAGCCATAAGCATATACATTATGCTATATAATTTACATATACTTTCCCGATAATCACAAATATAGATTTAAAATATGCTTACAATATTTTAAAAAAACGTACAAATCGCTATATAACAATTTGCTGTCTAAAACTATTTGAATTATTCCTTTTTATTCAAAAACAGAACTTTAAAATTAAAAGTTTAGAAACGCGATTCTTTAAAAACTCCGTTTTTTAAGAACTCCATCGCTCGCTGAAACAATTTTCTACTTTTCTCTCTTTATCAAAAACACATTCTTCACATTCCTTTACTCATCAAAAACTAAACGTCCTGAAACAACTACGTCAAAGGTAATATCGCAGTAAAAATTTTATAAAGTGCTGTCAAAAAAATGTCTGGACTTCTACTTCAAAATTAAGAGAAAAGAAGTTTTTTTAAAAACAATTGCTTAGCAACGATATCGCCTCTTTCTCTCTGAAGTTACTAGGATGATCCTGGAACTTTATTATCGATTTGTTAGGTACAGGACCCCCTCACAGTCCTTGATAGCTGAGCGACACCGCTCAATAGGGGGATATTTTAGGCGCTGTGCGCCCTGACGTCCCGGGTTCGGCAATTAGAAGTCCTGGTTTTACATTGCGTAACTTCTTTTCCAGGACCTACGGGATGCCCTCTAAGAGAAATGAGCTCAAAATAATTACCCAATAACATTGCAGTATTTCATTTGATATTTTAACTTTCGCGTCACTTTGTTTTATAAGAGTTAATATTAAATTTACTTTGAGTTATTTATTTTTCCATGATTGGCTCTTTAAACTATAATAAAACTGAATGTGATGTTTGGACTATATTCTCAAAAAGATTAAATAAACAAAGTTATTCCATTTCATGTCTTGCAAATGTAAAATAAAAAGAGAGAGATAATAATTGTCTTTAATGCAAAAAATTCCAGAAACAAATTACGGTACCTTGGCTCCTTGGGGGCAGCATCCGTAAAACCTATTTTACCGTTACGTGCGTTTTACCGTAAATTTTCATATCGCAATTTTTGCAGTAATATTTATTTAATTTCAGTGATTTTGCAGTAAATATTACTATAAAAATTATAGTACAGCAAATTTTTTGTTTTACAATTTCAGATCTTTTTCTGAGGTACCGTAAAATATTACGGTAAAAATTACCGGCTAACCGTGGAAGGTTTTCGTGGTATTCCTCTCCATATAACGCAATTGTGGGTTAGTTCCATGAAAAAATCCTCGAGGGCAAATTTCTCCCTATTCGATTCAGGAGTTCATTTGTCTTCTGGATTGGGTTCAAAATTACTAGGCCACGGAGCATTAGAATCGTAGATTTTAAATTAGATCGGCTGTTTAATGATGGTGATAAGACATCGTCTTCAGAGCCGTGGTGGCTCAGGGAATAGAGCACTCGCCTCTCAATGAAAAGACCTGGGTTTGATGCCTCGCATCGACTATAGTGCTGACGTAAAATATCCTCAGTGGTAGATAGATCATGGGTTGGAATCCTTTTGCCGTTAGGCTAACCCTAAAAGGGTTTCTTGGTTTTCCTCTCCATGTAACGCAAATGCGGATGAGTTCCATCAAAAAGTCCTCCGCGATGGCAAATTTCTCCCAATACTTGATCCCGGAGTTGCCTAGTCTTCTGAATTGGGTTTAAAACTACGAGGTTGCGGAGTTGAAAATTGGCAGTCGTCAACTCAAAATCGGGTCGGCTGTTCAACGACAGTTACAAAAAAAAAAATCATAAGTTATAGTTACTTTTAATAACATATCGCGAATAACAACTTTAATACTTGTAACAATACATTTCAACAACTTGAAATCGTTTCATACTATGATTATATTTAATCACGATTCTTTGCAATCGATATGGTTACAAGTACAACCTATGAATACACCATGATTATTTGTTAACACAGGTCATAGTACCTTGTCATTGTGTCAAGTTCACTAAATACATTTATTTCGTTTATATGCGTGATAAATTTTATGCATCTGAACAACTTTATGAGAATTCTTTGAATTCGAAGATGATTTTTATTGGCATGGATATACATAGTAAATTTGTCACAAATATTTGCATACTAAGTTCCGTCTGGGCAAACATCAATATCCTATTTTACTGATTCATAAAAACTAATAGGTTTTGAAGAGTGACAAAATATTTTATGATTGATTTACATAGAAACACTTAGATGCTACGAAAACTTTTAAAAAGAATTCCCTACTAAAACATACAAAAAAATATGTAGTCTTACATAAATATTCCACTTAAATACTAAACAAAAGATGAAGTTTATCAGAATAAATGCTTTCATTTTAAATCGGATGTAAAGACAAAATACTTTCAACCAATAATAAAACAAATTCTTTTGATAAAAGTTGAACAATAATTAATCTGTCAAATCATCTTGATTCTTTATTTTGTTTTAAAGTGAGGCACTTCCTCCTAACTAGTTTTGTTTGATTAAAAAGAAAATATTATCATCCATTGTTTTGTTAATTTGTTTAATTAGTTTCGGTTTTTTTCTATGCAGCATCTATCTTTCGCTTTTCAATAGTTAAAAAGTTATTTTCAAAAGGTGAAAGTAAAAAAAATATATATCTTTAGGAAGATAAAGAATTTTCTTTTAGCTGACTCTTTTGTTACTTATGCTTTTTTGTGAGCTTATAAACCAACAAAAAAGCGAAAAATAATAATGTATTTTAAACGTTTATAACGAAAGATATATTTTTCATTTTCTAGTTAAGATTCAACCATTAACCATTAAATGTATCTTTTTATCTTTGTTCACATTATTTCGTAATTTATTTTTACAACTAATAAATTAATTTAATGTCATAAATAAATAATGCTTTTATAAATGGTTTAAAAACTTGAAAAATTTAAAATTTAACTACTAGATTTGATTTTATTTCGTAACGGTCGTTGAACAGTCGACCCAATTTGAGTTTACGATTTCTAATGTTCAACTCCAAATCCTTGTAATTTTGAACCAATCCAGAAGACAAGAGAAAGCCTGGATCAAGTATTTGGAGAAATTTGCCTTCGTGGAGGACTTTTTGATGGAACTAACCCACAATCGTGTTACATGGAGATGAAATTCACGAAACCCTCCCACTGTTGGCCTGACGGCAAGGGGACTCTAACTCATGATCCGTCTACCATTGAGCATATTTTACTTCAGCACTGTGGTTGTGGCAAGCCGGATGTGGAATTTATATCGACCAACCATCGCTATGATTCGAACCCGGTTAACCTCATTGGGAGGCGAAAGCTCTATCCCCTGAGCCATCGCGGCTCTAACAACTGGATTAAACTTTGAAAAGTAAAGTGCATAAAAAAACCGGAACATCCTGTACCAATTTAATAAACCAATTTTATTTCTTGCGTATTTTGCCCTATCTCGAACTTTTTAAGCGAATTGAACAATTTTTCCACCTCTTAATATTTGTCATTTTTTATTTCTTATTTAATATTAGTTAAATTTAATATTAGAACAAATTTTGAATTCTAAGGTATATAAATTTTTTTGGCATCGTTTTAAACAATATAATTTTACATAGCAAAATACAAAATTTGAGTGGAATCGGTCGAATAGTTCCTGAGAAATCGAATTTCAAAAAAGTCTTATTTTAGAAATTCGAGTTTTCAAGAACTATTTTACCAATTTTGATAAAATTTTGTATTAAAATTGTATTTTTTAAAATGATGTGAAAAATTGTATAGCTTACGATTCAAAAATTTTTCGACTAATATTAAATTAAATAATAAAAATTAATAAATATTTATTAAAAGTTATTTTTTGCATAGAATTATCTCTGGATAAATACATTTTTAAATTGTATGTGAAAAGTTTTCAGTTCGCTTTTAAATTTATTAAGATATGGTGAAATACACACGAAGTAAAATTAACATTAAGGTGTCCAAAATTTGGAGAGCTTAATGACCAAACTATAGGGACCATATTTTCCAGATTGCGGCTACCCCTAGATTTTGGGGGTCAGAAATCCGAATCCGCTAAAAAACAAGGTATATTAATTCAGAGAATGCTGGTCTGTATTAATTAATTACCAAATTTGAGGTCAACTCCTTGAACCATTAAGATTGAGTTCTACACAGTGAAGATCTGATCATTAAATCAAAAGTTATTCAGGATGGTCCGCTTATTTTTTTGCTCACTGTACATGCATACGTATAAACATTGTACGTACGTTCGTAAGTATAAACATTGCATGTACATACGTACGTATAAATATTGTATAAGCACAAAATATATGTATGTAATTTATTGTAATCGATTACTGTAATCACGATTACAGTTGTAAATCAAAATTATAGTGTAATCATGGTTACAGGTAATTAATTACTATAATTGCTATTGTAATCGTAATTACAACTGATTGATCTCCGTAATTGATTGTTGCAATCACGATTACAGCTAAAATCAGAGTAATGAAGTGTAATAATCATGATTACGAGTAATTGATTACTGTAATCTAGACATGTAATTAATTACATGTAATTAATTACATTTCCGTCCAACTCTGCAATAGTGTTGCATATTAAGATAAATAAAAACTATAAGAAGACCATGTCAGAAACATATTGCATTTATTTCAAATTTTCAAAATACGTTATTACACAAAGCATAAAACATTTAGACTTATTTTTCAAAATTAATTTTACTTTAATGTTAATTTTTTTCTACTCTTTGTTAATATTGTTAGAGTGCGGGTTTCGTTTTCTTTGTCAACTAATAGTTAGGTTCACTAATAAATAATACTAAAATCTCAACAAGTAATAAAATTCGTTTTACGTTAAAAAGAAAATTGGAAAATCGTTTTACGTTAAAAAGAAAATTCGTTTTACGTTAAAAAGAAAATCTCAGTTTTGTCTATCAGCATATATTTTTATTAACAAATTTATTCACTTTTAAAAATATGTAATGAAATAAATGTAATTGAATAAATATTTGTTCGAAAATCATAAACTATAAAAACTTGCATACTGCATTCGGTCTAAATTATATTACGTCTGTAAATATTAATTGACTAGGGATTTTAATAACTTTAGTATTCATGTGAAAATATAATTTCTTTATTAATAACAAAATATAAATCACTCGAAACTAACAGATTAGTTAAAGAAACATAAAACAAATGCTCTAAACTATTATTGATATTTTTTAGTATAAATTAAACATGTATAAAGGTTTATATTTTGAGCGAGTTTCTTTTACTAATTATCTACTAATTTGCATTCAACTAGTAATAAAAATTACTAATTTCAATAACTACTGATGGAAAAATGTACTAAATAATTATTAAAATTAAAGTAGTTTTGAGTAAAAAATTTCTCAGATTCGTTACTCTTTAAATTACAGACACTCTTTTAACTACTTTAATGATAAAATTATGACTAATACTATTTTTAACTCTTAAAAAGTAAAATCTCATTTCGAAAAAAAATAATTTTTAAAAAACAAATTTCTTATTTATATACTAGATGAGAAAATCTAGTATCTAAATATACTCATGGAATCTTGTTAGTCATGGAAAAGTTGCACTCCTCTGGTGTAAAAAAAGAACAAAAAATGAATAAAGATTAATGTTTCTTTGATTTTATTTGAGATAAATTTCTCAAGCAATAATAAAATTAAAAATAGAACTACAAAATGTTATACATTAGAGTGACGATTATCAACAAAAAAAATTTTTGCAGTAAAGTCATATGATAGTTTATAAATTTGCCCCTACTAAGTTTTAATTCAAAAATCGTCCGACAAACGGAGCTGCAAGTTCTTTTTTTTCTTTTTTTTTTAATCCTTTTCTTTACGTTTTAATGGATGCAAATGCAACCCCATAATTGCGATAGGTAATTGTGACAGATTTTGAACATTACAATCATAACGTGACTTAATTTTTCTTTGAAAGATATTAAAAACTTTGTGTTTTAAAAACTACTTTTAATTCTTTTTCTTTGATGAACAGGTTTGTTCCTTGTAGCACCATCTATCGAAAAGAGTTAAAGCTAAAAATAGGATATCTGGAAAATATTAATCACCAGTCATGTTTTGTTTTTTCCTCTCCTCACTTTCTTCTTTAATAAATTTTTAAAAACTTTCAGTATAATTAATAATACCCTGTACATTATATCAACTAAGTCAGCTCTCAACTTATGTTTGTTACAAATAAATTAATAAAATTATTTACAACACTAAATAGGGTAATTATTATTCAATTTCGAGCTAAGAGAGCTTTCCTTTGTTTTTCTGTTTACAAGAGAATACTATAAGTGTCTGTTTATTCCAAATTCCTTTTGCCCTTAATAGGATTATTTTTCAGGGTTGTTTACTTTATTGATTGTTTTCAGACTATTCTGCCACACCTAATAGACACACAACAACACGAAACGGTTCTGTTTGTAATTTATTTTGACACCGGCTAAATTTATTTCTCTTTTACACGCAAAGGAGATCTAAAGTTTCAATTTATGTCTTCTCCTCGAGACGCAAGTAGTGTTTCTCAAAATTAATTTGCATCATGTTTGTTTTCCTTATATAGAATCTGGCTTTTTTATGCTTATTCAAGAATTAGGGAAATTTTATTGCAGTGCTTAATTGTTAAAGTTGAAATTAGCAATGAATTGTATTTAAAAACAGCAAAATATTCATAAAGTTATTTTTCATGTCTTTGCTCAGATACAATTATGAATAATACTGAGGAAAAAATAATTTCTGTTGCATGAAATTTTTTTTCACGGATCTTGGATATTTTTAGGTCGTTGATTTCACGTCTGAAATTGGTTTCTCTAAGCTAAAACTTTTTAGGTGACATTTTTAGTCTTTTTTGTCCAAACGTACAAATTAAAAAACGTTCGAGCTAACAAGGAGTGGCTTAAATGCTGCTACAATTTTCTACAGGAATTAGAGCACACCATCCCCTAGCCGAGTGCGACGACATTTCCGGGCATGTCTTCCTATACAATTTTAATCCTTATGATGTGCCCTAACTACCCTAGAAGTAGTTTGTCATAACATTTACGCAACCCCCAGTTATATATAGCGTTTTTAAACTTGTACATTTCGACAAAAAATAAACTGAAAATTTTATTTTTTTACTAAAAAATCTGTAGTTTCAGGATCGAACCTAATTTCAGATTTCAGATCCTCACACCCTAATCAAGCGAGATCAAGTATTTGTATAATAAATGTAACAAAAGATTTGTTCCCCAATGTAATCTATGATAAGGAAATAGGTATAACTTCTATTCGAAAATAATACGTATTCTTAAACATAAATTGAAAATTCGACTATTCATCGGCTAAATATAACCGATTATTCATAAACATAGTGATATTATTTATAAAAATATGTTCTATATTGTTCTGATTAAAATTCTCATCTCAGTTTTGGATGCAGTTCCACTGTGCGAAACACGCAATTGCAATTACAGGTTTAGTTCAGTAGCTATAACAAAAGAAATAATGAATATGTTTCTTCGGAAAAATTAATACTCAAGGGACTTTTTGACATAAATATTATTATAAATTTCGCCTGAAAACTCACCTATTTGTCCCTGCACCCTTCCCTTTTTGCTGAGGAAAATGTGGGTAATTTCAAAAGAGAAATAATTTTTTTTTTTTTAAAAGAAGTTATAGTCATTGTTTTTTATGTGTTCTTACACTCTGAGTTAAATTATATTAATCTCGAAGAAAACGAACTAATAGTTCAGAAGTTATAAGCGTTTTATATATAAAATTTAAAATTTTGCTCTTATACTTATTTATAAGTCTCTTATTGTTATCTACATCTTATTGTTATAGTATGTTATCTATTACATGTTAGACATTGTTTCCTTTGTATTTTTCACACATAATTTAATGAGAATATATACGAGTTGATAGAACGAACTTTCTTCACAAGCATTTTAATGTGAAAAAAATACCTCACATTTCACAAATCTTTCGAATCTTTTAAATAATAAATAATCTTAAAAAAAATATATTTTGCATAAAATTATCTTTGGATAAACGGGCTTATAATTGTGTACAAGATTCGTTTGATTCGCTTGGATTCAGATAAGTAGAGAAATACGCGAAAAAGCAAATTAGCTTTAAATGACTACTGTATTGATTAAACTATTAAGATTACAATATTTCTTGTACAGTGCGCAAAAAAATAACAATAAACGAACATCGTGAATAACTTTTGATCTAATGATCGGATCTTCACTTTCAACGACTCAATCTTGATGGTTCGAGAGGATGATTTCAAGAATGTTTATTAATTATAGCGGACGAAATTTTAAATCACAAAATTAGATATGAATATATACTTTCTCTGGATAAACATCCCTTTTTCAAGGGCTTTGAATTGCTGATCCCAAAATATAGGGAAAACCACAATCCGGGAAATGTACCAATAATTTGATCAGGAGAGCAGTCATAAGTTAGGACCCCAATAAAATAAATTTTACTTAATTTAATTTTGCATTTTTTTTACTTTTTTAGTGAATTGAAAACAATTTGCATACAATTATAAAATTCGTTTATCCAAAGATGATTCCATGCAAAAAATACATTTTAATAACTATTTATTATTTTTTATTATTTTGTTTAATAATAGTCGAAATAATTTGGAATTGTTGGGTATACAAATTTTTACATCGTTTTAAAGAATGTAATTCTGCGTGGCAAAATACAATATGTGAACGAATTCAGTCGAAGAGTTACTGAAAAAAACCACTGTCAAAAATACGACTTCTTTGAAATGTGATTTCTCAGGACTATTCGACCGATTTCGCTCAAATTTTGTATTTTGCCTTTTAAAATTACATTCTATAAGATAATGTAAAAAATTGCATACCTAATAAAATTCATAATAGTTTTCGACTTTTAACTGAAAATTTGTACGACAATCGAAATTTTTCAAAATTTGTTCGATTTGCTTAATTAAAAAATCATAAATATTTGCTAAAATTTATTTTTTGAATGGAATTATCTTTAGAGAAGCGAATTTTATAATTATGTGCACAAATTTTTAAAATATTATGTAATAAGAGGTTGAAAAGAAAACATAAATAATCGTCTAATTTGTCTTTTGCTTTAAGGATTCTTAATTTAGCATTAAAATAGTAGTCAAAACTTTAGTTTTTCTTTGACATTGTAGGAACAGACAGTTTGAATTCCTACAGGTGACTGAACCCACTATTTGTTTCATCCTTAAATCTAAATCTCCATGTAAATTAATCGGAAGACATTTATTTAATTAATGGCAGAGAAGTCATTCTAAATCTTTATAACACGCAGTTAAATCGCACCTAATTTGACATTTTAAGATTCCGTTGAAACAGGAAATATAAATAACAATTTATGACATCAAATAAAACAGTTGTAAGACAAAATTTGCAATCTTATAAGATGAAAATGAAATGATTTAACAGCAAAGGAAATACATACAAAACATATTTTTAAAAAAAAAATTGTTTTTTAAATAAATTATCCTAAGAAAAGCTAAATTGAAGTAAATAAAGGTCGACAACGAGCTGAATAAAAGTAAGCATTTTAAATAAAAATCGGCATGTTTCAAGAGCTCTAAAATAAACGCCTATTCTCAAGAGTTATCAGAATAGCAGAATGAAAAGAAACAAAAGTAATTTGAAGCATAAATAGCAGAAAGCGTCAAACAAAAGTTTATATTCTCCCTATATGATTAGTTGGTTAAATGCTGCATAATTAAAGGAAAAAAACGTCCATAGTTAGGTGCTAGTTTGGTTGAAAATAGTGTATGAATTTTGAAACTGTTTCCTATAATTTATTATAAGAAACTATGTAGCATAATAAAACAATATAGCAATATAATGATATAAAAAACATAAGATATAAAATTAATTTTAACAGTTAAGTAACTTATAAACGTCTGATTATTTACATTTTATATATAAATAATAAGTGCCTTACAAATACAATAACTACATAATTCAGTACATAATTCTTAAATATTGCTTAAACAATAACCATTGAAATATACTTAAGTTAAAACTAACTCATATGAAAAGTAATAACACTTTTAATATTCACAAAATAGCATAAAATGTATGCATATATTTTAAAAATAATACTTTCTTTAACTTTATTTTACCTGTTATACAAATACCCATAATATGATAATTGTTCTGAAAATTTAATAATTTAGAATAATTAAGAGTTTTTGCAATTTTTTTCTTAGCAAAATAGTTTTTATAATTTCTTAGCTCTTTAATTAGATTGCAGTACTAATTAATTTAATATTTATTAATTAATTTCCTTTTTTTCTATCTTCCTTTTAGGTGAGTCCACGTTTTATTCTTCATCTTTTTCTTTCTTGAAATTCAAAAAGGTTTGTTTTAAAGTTCACTTTTGCTTGTTAGTTAGCGCATTTTTGCTGTCAAAATTAAATTTATATATGTTTTAATGAATAAACTAAATTTAAATGAGATGAGTGGAAGTATAATTGAAAATTGTTTTTACTCTAATTTCCTAGTTTCAATAAAATGCGAAATAAAATGTGTCATCTAACCCTGATGTATTATACTTCCCCTGAGTACCGGTACTTTTTACTGGATTTTTTTGCAGTGTATTCTATTTATTCTAAAAAAAACTACTTCTGATTTATTTAGTTACTGATAATTATTTAACGTAAGTTTTTAATTTGAGTTCTTCATTTTAGTAAGATTTTTCTTATGTTAAATGCACGTGATTATACGGCCCCAGAGATATTCACATCTTTTATTTGAGAGATGGTTGGATATTAATAAATTTAGTGATTTTAAATTTTGACATTATTTTTTTAAAAAAATAACTTTTATTTAAAAATTCACCTTTTTAATGTTTATTTTCTCATAATTTTCAGTTTAAAATATATAAAAAAAAGCTTTAAATTTGTTCATCCATTAATCCCTCTTTTTAGTTTACTTTACTCTTTCAGTTTTTAGTCTTTCATTTTTAAAAAACATTTCAGCTTGTTCTTAATTATTTTTCAAAAGCTTTAAACTTTTCTGTTATTTTGATAATGAGTGAGAATTACTTAATAATATATACACATGAAATATTAAAGAGGGGTATCACTAGCTGCTGTCAGTGTGACCACTTGGAACAGACTACCAAGCGACTGAGGGTGTGCGGTATTGGTCCTCGTTAAACTGTTCTACCGTAAAGTGCTCGACTTTGCTCGCAGGTCGTCTGGCTACAGAAGCAGAGGATCAAAATTTTAATGGTTTGTCGTCGGATCATCCTCAGGGATGTTTCTCAGACAGTCGCCAATAGTCCATTGTGCAGCTCTAGTGCGACGTAAACAAGCTACAAACAAACAAAACTAAAAGAGGGTAATTTAGAAATTTAGAATAAAATTCAGTTATTATTTTATATTACATATTTTGATAAATTTTAAAAGTGGTAAGCTCCCTTTCAAAACTCAAAGTGTCCGTTTCTGTGAGGAAGCACCCAACCCTTTTTTTATTCCTTGGAAGAACTCTGAACCTTCTCCTTAACTAAATGACACTTAAATCGAATAATAATTTTTTGCATTGAATAAATTGCTATTTTACCCCATCCTATATTTACTTTTTAATATATTCCAGACTTTCCTTTCTTTTACCCTACACTTATTTTTATCTAACATAACTATCAAAAAGAAAAACCACATTTCAAAAGCTATAAAACGAACATTTCTCTCCCATGAATTCCTTAAAATAATCTATTATCATAAAAACCCTCATACATTTTTATAGGAAAGGTTCTAAAGTGTTTTAATAAACAGTTATAAATTATCGCCGCTTTAAACTTTATCCCCAGAGCCGAAACAAAAACTCTCCATACATCTACCATCCAATAAGCCATCTTATTCTTCGCCGCAACAATATCACTCCATCATAAACTCAGGTACTGCAGATAAGGAACATCATCTAGCCATCGAATGCTGAGGTCTTACTACCAGCCAGAAACCATCATTGAAGGGTATAACCTCGGTTCTTTCAGATAAAATGGTCTTCTGTTCGTCTTTTTATGCTTCTTTCTTCTGTGTTAGGGTGAGATCTTTTATTTTTAAGTCACATGAGACCTAGATGGAATATGATTTACGTAGTGACAAATGCCAAAGAACAAAATAGGAGCCGGGAGAAGCCTGACATAATGATTATTGCTGTTATTTATTGCTTTTCTTGTTCCCTCAGTGAGGTAATTGGAGAAATTTGTTGTGTAAATCACCAGCCGTTTTGAATTACTTTCTTGTAAAGTAATTTTCAGGTTTGATGAACTGTTTATTGGAAAATTATCCACCGTTTTGTGGGTTTTATTTTGGTGTAAACAAGCATTATATTTACTTAAAAATAAATATGTTACTAATTTATTGTAAATATATATCGGGAGATTTAAAACGATGCTTTAAGTAATTCTGGTGAATTGGTTATGCTTCTAATAATGTACTAGATGCACTGGATGTACTGTAATTTCCACTCTTGATGTTTATAAAGGGAAATAACATTGTCAATAAAGGCCACAACCTAATGTTTGAATGAGAAAAAATGAAAACTAATTTTAAATCTGACTAATCATAATTTAAGAAGGCGGGATCCAAAAAAAATTAACAGCCTGTTTGATTATATGTTGAAATTTGAAAGGAAACGGAATTAACACATCAGTGTGAGGAATTCAAAACTATATTAAAACATTTTTATGTAAACCAAATGACTTATTTACTTAAATAATCTAATTAGTATAATGTCTTGCTGAATTTTCACACTCAGAGGTTTGTTTTCAAAATCGGTAACAGAAACAACTTGATAAAGAACATCATTCAAATTCTTCAACTAAATTCAAATTCTTTTTTAGGAAATATTAAATATATATGCTGTATTATTTCATAATTCTATGAGATATGGAAAAAGTTACAAATAATTAAAACTATAAAAGTAAAAGTTTGAAGCTTTCGAAGTACCATGCTAGTTAAAGTTCCAAGCTTTTGAAGCGTCGTGCCAATAAAAGTATAAGTCTCAAATTTTTGAGACACCATGCTAATAAATGTTCCAAGCTTTTTAAGCAACTAATGTGTTTTACTCACTAGATGGCGGCAAAAATGCAGAGCCTTCTGTAGATCACAAATTTAGTTTTCTCTTTATTATTATTATTTAATGCATGCAATAATACTTTAAAAAGTGCACAACTTAGTATGCCACCTCTTCTCCGCATGAAATTATCCCAAAATGGTAGTTTTTGCTTTCGAAAACAAACAGCACTGTCTTACTTTGTAAAAACAACACAATCTAGTTTTCAAAATTTGAACAAGAACTCCCCCTTTAATGCTCAAGACATTTTTACTAAATTAATTCAATTACCATTCTCAATAGAAGGTATAGCCCGTATAGCATTACTCTTTATTTAATAAAAGTACAAATGCTAATATAAATGGTTTACTTACGGTATAAAGTTAATGCAATTATGTTTGAGAGCTGAATGGGAGCTTTTATTTCGAAAATTCAGCCTCTTTATCGAATTGCATTGCATCGATGCATTTTAATTAGCTCCTTCAATATGTATGTTGCATCCAAAAGTATAGTTTCCTTTATGAACCCGAGATAGCATCAGAACAGGGAGTCGTCAGTGAATTTTTCTAATCAGCATTATTTACGCTTAAATAATTTCATTACATAATGCTTTGCGCAAATCATTACAACTCTTAAATCGAATTAGAAGGTTAATTAAAACACTTCTTACTGAATTTGAGGAGTAAATCAGATTAATTGAAATTGAATCACGTAACTTTTAACAGAATAAAAAACTTTATTTATAATTCTGTAAATTTACCAAGTTTATTGAATATTTTGGGGATCTTATATTTACCAAGAATTATAAATCAAGTAATCAATTTCTTACTGAGAAGGTATGGCAGTAAATCAAGTGATTTGACAACAACACTTTTTTTTGGTTTAGCTGGTTTAAGAAAGGCTATGCTACTACCACCACTTGAAAAGTTCAAAAGCATTTTAGTTACAATGCAGTGGTGTACTGGAGTGCAACGTGCTTATGGTTTAAAGCCATTTTATAAAAACCGCTCGAGATTGCTAAATGTGAATTTTGAATTCAGTTTAAGATTAACTGTAATAAATCTGCAGAAATATTTTTGTCGGCTACTTGAAAATCTAAGTGTCTAGTTCTCCAGCTACAAACACCAAATTCTTGAGCAGATAAAGCAACTGGGGTCTAACTGAAATCACAATGTTTAGTTCCCCAGCTCTACAGACCCTGCAGTAGTTCTAATCTAACGTGTTATTTAAAAAGATATTCAACGAAATACAATGGAGATGCTTCTGCGTGAGACTACTCGAAACCGCATTTTCTCCAGCACAACACTCGATGCAAGGTGTTGTATTTAGAAAAAAAGACAACGATTTCCAATGGAGATACTAATACATTGATTCCAATGGAGACATGGAGAATGGAGATTAGATTCCAATGGAGACATGAGACTACTCGAAACCGCATTTTCTCCAGCACAACACTCAATGCAGGGTGTCCTATTTAGAAAAAAAGTCAGCGATTTCCAATGGAGATGCTTATACATGAGACTACTCGAAACCGCATGTTCTCCAGCACAACACTCAATGCAGGGTGTCCTATTTAGAAAAGAAAGACAACGATTTCCAATGGAGATGCTTATACATAAGACTACTCGAAATCACAAGTTTTCCGGGAACAGCACCACACGCAGTACAGGCGTTTAAATATCGTATTTAGGAAGAAATTCAGCGAATTCCAATGGAGATGTTTCTACATGAGACTACTTGAAATCGCACACATAATGCATGAGTTCAACCATCGATTTAAAAAAAAGAAATCTAGCAAATTTTTCTGGAGATGCTTTAACGGGTTATGGATAAAGTTGATAGAGGACTTGCCAATTGTGTTAGGATAAATGGTGAGCATGTAAAAGGAACTGGAAAATACAATTTTTTATTAATGCTGGGATCAATTGGCTGGTAGGACGTTGGACTCGTGTTCACGAGGACGAGAGTTCTAATCCCGTCGGCCGAAAAAAAACCGTGTATTAAATGGTGACTGGTACACGTAAAATTTGTGGAGGTCTCAAAGTCCTTCAAATTCCCATAAAAATCAATTTTTCTGGGAGTACAGAATTGGAGATTAATCGTCCTCTGGTTCAGGTCAAAATAATGATCTGTGGATGAATGAATGGGTCAGCCCTGTGAAACGGGATGTGGCGTGTGTGTGGACTGAAAAACAAGAAACGCACCTCTGCCTTAATTTTTCTCAGTTTCCCAAGTAGGCTTGCAGGCATTTTTTAGTTTTTTCTTTTCAGGAGAACTAATTTTTTTAATTTTAATTTGTGCTATTTTGTATTTAAAGTAATTTAAGTAATCACTCGCTTTTGGAAACACTTTCACAACCACCGCATTCACTGCTGAACCTTTTATTTTTGACCTCGATACACCTTAAATAATTTTCAAATAGCAATTATCAGTGTCAAGCAGCTCCTAAATAACTCAGTAAATTTTAAGCAAAAGCCAAATAAAATTAAATTAGTTCGTTCTTAGGATTCACAAAATGAAAAAATAAATGCAAGTAACCGCCACTAAGCTATTTTACGCTAACACCAAAAGGTAGCGAAGTAATTTGTCGAGCCAGACATTATAGCGCCAAAGACTGCCAAAATCGAGTGAAAAAAGAATTACCATGAATTGCGTTGAAATACACGAAATATTTATTTTCTAAAAACCGAATTGTTTCGATGTTGCTATTCGCTCTGTTTTTTCGAGATTTCTCTCTAAATTGATTGAAATTCAACGAAATTCAATTTCCTATAAATTGATTTGTGGGATTTTTTTCTTTATGTTTCACTTTATTTATTCGCTGCCATGAAAATGTGGAGAAAAAAATAATGCCTTTCTTTTAAAACGCTCTTTTCTTTCAACTTCGGAAAATTTGTAGAAAAAGAGGAAATTTGCGTTTATTGGACGAAGAATATTACCTTAAGAGAATGGGATTTCTTCTGGTCTAGAATTTAGTTTGGTAAGTTGTGCAGAAATGCTTTTGAAATAATTATCAGAAAAAAACTACCCTCAAATGATCTCTAATTTCGGCATAGAATATAAATTGCGTCAGATGAAAACATTATTCTCTAAATTACTCAGGAGTTATAAATTTATATGCTGTAAACCGAAATGAGATTCTAAAATCTTCTTGTATCTTCTGTGGACTGTAGGCCGTGCTAGCCCGGTGGTAAAAGAATCTGACTCTAGTTCGATTCTCCACTCCGCTAAAGACTCGCCAAGTACATGCGATATTCGTGCTCAAAAAACCTGTGGAATCGAAAGTCCTGTGGTCAGCAGTACCACGGTTACAGGGATCTGGAAAAAATATCCTACCGCTTCAGATCTATGTCTTAACTGAGGAACAGACCTCGCGAGTGAGATCCCCTCTTCCGAAAATCAAAATTGTGATGGCATGTCTTCGGATCATCTTCAGGTATATTTCCAGATAGTCGTCAATAGACTATTGTGCTGCTTTATTGCGACGGAAATAAAATACCTACGTACCTATTTACCCACAGTGGACTGATAGTAAGCCCCCCGTAAATAACTGATAGTGGTCAGTAAGAGGGTGGGTGACCAGTTTGATCATCCTGCGAAAGGACAGATGGTGTGCGATATCTGTCCTCGTTAAAAACTGCTCTTCCGTAAAGCGATAACCGTCGCGCTCAGCTCATCGGTTATAAATGTGGGTGAGCCATCGCCTCTGTCGAGGATCACAATTGTGAAGGTATGTCTGGATTATCTTCAAAGATTTTTCTTAGGACCTCCCCATCAATAGCCCATTTTGTGACGTAAATGAAGTATTTATACTCAAAACTACTTGAAAATGTTAAAAGTTTATTAAGAAGAACTTGTAAACTATTTTAACTTGAAGTAATGCAAAGTAATCCAGATCAATAGGATGTAACTTTAGAGCAAAATTAACTCAACCAGGTACGGTGACTTGAACGTAAGAGTTCGATTCAGACAAATGAAAGCAATTTGTCGTAAGTTGAATCCCAGCAGAAATAAAATAATACCTATATATGGTTGTCCCGAAAGGCTTGCAAACATTACAAGTAAATCTGTTCTACCATTGCAAATAAATTGCGTAGGAACCATTGCTGCATTGCGTAGGAAAATGTTCCCGAAAACATGACCTACCACCTCTATGGTTAGCAGATATTATAACAGTGGCCACCACGATCCCCTAAGTAATAAGCCATGAGGGTCTTCCAGCACCATGGACTTCTTTCTGTTGAGATACATGAGGTTCTTGGTATATATAAGATGCATGTAGCATCTGGAAATGAATAGTTTATAAGCATTTAATAATAAAAAGTGAAGTGGGATCAACTTAGTCAAGGTGTATTGTTCTACCCCCAAACGTTTTGAAAATGGGAGGTAGCGCGTTCGATTCCCACCGTGATCCCGAATGTCGTAGCCATTAACCTTATAGCCAGGATAGTATTCGAAACAAATTTGCACAGTTTGCAGAGGATCAAAATTGCGATTGTCTTCGGATCATCTTCAGGGATGTTACCCAGACCGTCGCCAATAAACTATTGTGCAGCTCTAGTGTGACGTAAATAAATTACCTACCTACCTTCCCAGTTGGGAACTCAACACCTTTGCATCTTTAGAACTGATTAAGCTGGATAAGGTAATCAAGCTCTAAATTCAAGCTCTTTTATTTACGCATCCATCGTACTGCTTTTTCGAAAATGACTAATCAGTCAAACGACTGGAAGAAACTTGCACTGCAACGTTTGGATGAACTTAACAACTCTGGATCGATCGTTGTACGTACATACTTTATACAGTTACACTTCATTACAAATTATATTGTTACTTAATGTCTACTCTGACCATTTTTATACCAAAATATAAAAGCAACTTCGAAATAGGATACTTACTAATGAATTTACTAATGAATATTATTACTATTTACGCATCCATCGTACTGCTTTTTCGAAAACGACCAATCAGTCAAACGACTAGAAGAAACTAGCACTGCAACGTTTGGATGAACTTAACAACATTGGATCGATCGTTGTACGTACATACTTTATACAGTTATACTTCGTTGCAAATTATACTGCTGCTTAAAGTCTACTCTGTTCATTTTTATACCAAAATATTAAAGTAAATGTAACTTCGAAATAGGATACTTACTAATAGGAATTAACAAGTATGATTTGTGCTTGAAAATACTAGTTTGAAATGAATATTTTTTAAAATTCAATTATAAAGTTCAAAATTAATATAAAAAATTTTCGAAACTTTAAGGTGATTGCTTTCGTAATTTTAAACCCTTAAACTGTACTGTATACAACTACATATGAAACCATTTATGCTTTTAAAGTAAAATTCATTTCATTCATTTATCACATTCATTGTCTAACTTGATTGTCAATAAAATAAATTATAATCAATCTTCAGTTAAAGCAGAATTTTGGATTACTTAATTTATGGCATAATTTTGGAACCTATCGAGATTTACTTTCTTCACCTACATTTAGAAAATTTGAATGTCTTGAGAAAATATTTCAGTATGTTATGTACCGATTTTGTTGAAATTTCTATTATAGAACTAGGATAACTATATTTAATTAATTGTTTTTAATGT
Organism: Parasteatoda tepidariorum; assembly: GCF_043381705.1. Lineage (NCBI taxonomy): Eukaryota > Metazoa > Arthropoda > Arachnida > Araneae > Theridiidae > Parasteatoda > Parasteatoda tepidariorum. The sequence goes on along the minus strand of NC_092206.1, from coordinate 29,794,500 downwards.
TAAAGGCGTATTATGGAATCCACCACCGACCGTGTCTACTTTAAACCTAACACAAGTGTCTACTTTAAATCTGTGAAAATTAGATTCAAAAAACAGAGATTAATCAAATCAAATTATAGAAATAAGTCGAGTGAATAGTGTATTATCTATTTCTATAACCTACAATTTCATAAAAATGAAATAAACATTAGACGAATAGTTTCTGAGTTTTTAGTAAGACAATGTTGAAATACATAGTTTTGTTGAATGAAATTCGTGTCTAATTCCTTTGCCATAACATTGGACTGATCTGTATTATTTTTTCGAAATAATGGCCCAATTTTTACAATACTATAATCTTTCAAGAAACGCGAAATAAAACTTTAAAAAAAAAAACTCTAGTGTTCTCCTTTAAATTTAAGCTAATATTTTTTAACTTAATTTACGTACTATACTAAATCAGTAAAACTGAAGTACGATATGAAATATTCTGAATAATGCTTCTACAAACATAATTCTTTTTAAGATCAATGAAACTTTTACATCAGCTATAAAATATCATCGAATAAAAATACATATCATAAGTCTTCGACCGCAGATTTCTTACATTTTTTCGAGTTCCATTAAGGTATCGAAAAGATTAAAAATAATATATAAAAGTGAAATATTTAAAAGTAAAATCCTCCTTTGAACTTAAATCAATATTTTCACATTTACTTTAAATTCTATGCGGAATCAATAAAACTGAAATACATTGTGATATGTTCAGAATAATGCTCCGATAAACATAATGCTTCTAAAATCAATGGAACTTCTCCTGCTGCTATAAAATACCATCCCATAAAAATACATACGATATTTTCAAGGAAACAGATTTCTAGCGGTATTTCTTGAGTTTCCTTATTGCAGAGAAAAGGTTGAAGAAAAATATTAAATAATAATATTTCCCTAAATTTTAAACCAGTATTTTCAAATTTTATTTTGCATTTCTATACAGAATTGATAACTATTTTGAACGTGAGAGTCAAAAGTGTTTTCATAATGTTTCTGAAATCAATGAAACTTTCCAACAATGAAACATAGCTATACCATCCCCAAAGCTGGCCCCATAGCTATACCATCAGATAAAAAAAACATATACGTCATCGGCCCCAGTGTTTTTACATGTTTTGACTTCCCTTATTGCAGAAAAAAGCTTTTTAAAAAACCATTAAATAATAATAGTTCCCTTAAATTTCACCAATATTTTCTTATTTGGTTTGCATTCTATACAGAATCAATAAAACTTAACTATTTTGAACTTGAGAGTTATAAGTAATGTTCTATAAACATAATTCTCTTAAGATCAATGAAACTTTCCCCGTAGCTAAAAAATACCATCCCATAAAAATACTTATAAGACCTCGGCTTTTTCGAGTTTCTTTACAACAGCAGAAAGATTAAAGAAAAAACATTAACAAAAAAATATTAAGTAATGATATTCCCCTTAAATTCAAACCAGTATTTTCTAAATTATTTTGCATTCCATACTAAATCGATAAAACTGAACTATTTTGTAACTTAAAAGTAGTGCTTCTATAAACAGAATGAACAGACCAATGAAACTTTCCCCATAGCTAAAAAATACCATTACATAAAAATAAATATAATATGTCCTCGGCTGCAGATTCCTTGAGACATTTTTCAAGTTCCATTGAAGGAGAGAAAAGATTAAAGAGAATATATTGAAGAAAAATATTTCATAGCTGTGACAGATTTTCTAAACTGATTTGATATCTCTACCGGGGACATTTTCTAGCCTCAGGTAAAGAGAGAGTGTGCGTCATGCATTAAAAGAGAGATTTATGAAAGCTAGATTCAAAGTACAGTTTTGCCCTGCTTCTCAAAAACTAAATTTACAGTTTTGATAGCTGACAATTCGTGATTCTTCTTTGAAGCTGTCAGTTGTATTTCTAATTTTTTATTCAAAATAAAATCCCTGACGTGTCGGTGAAAATTTTTCAGGTTTTGAAACCTGTCAGCATCTGAGATTGCTTTTGTAGTGAAGAGAAGATTCCTGCTTTAAAATGTTTGGAGTTTTAAAATTGTTTCAGTTGAATTCGGAATTTTAAGAAGATTTCAGAACTTTTCGAATAAACTTATTTAATTAGTCATTTAAGTAAGATTAAGTATTGACTTTTCTAAAAAAAATGTAGCCATGAGTTTTGAGAAAATTTAGCTAGGTTCAGTTGAACGAAACTTTAGTTTAATTAGATTTGTTCGGATCAAACTGCAGCTAAACGTCTGTAATTGGACTAGTAGAAAAGTAATTATCTGAAATTGAATTTTAAAATTAAATTAAGCAAGTATCTTCCACTTTTTCCTTTTGAATTTTCACCGTTTGCTGAAAATCGCATTCATTAGATTAATTTAAAACAATATTACTAATGATGTGATTGAAAACTTTTTTCTAAACAGCAAAATTGCATTTGAAACAGCATAGTTAATACATAGACTTAAAACTGATTTTGTAACATACGAAAACACTTTATACAAATATGAGTGATACGTTCTTAATTGTACTTACCATTAACATGGTCAATTTATAAGTGAAAACTATTGGTTTGAAAGTGAGTTATAAACAATTAGAAAATATTTCATAAAAATACTTTTTATAGATACTCTTCGCTTTTACGCACCAGAGTTTGCCAATGATTTCAGAACTTTCTTAGCAGGAATCTACGATTATTTCTGTCAATTCATCTATTGTTACACGCGCATTTGCAGACAATGAAGGTAAAATTACTTTAGTTACGCAGTGGGAAATTCTGCAATAATTTGTATGTAATTTGGTTTTTAAAACATTTTTTCAGCGTTTGAATTATTATTATTTCTTCTAAATTTGCATAGACTCACGCTTCTTTAAATTTAAAAATACCACTGAGATTAAATAGAATTCGCCATGAAAAAATTCTCCCATGTTATAGTGTCCCCTTTAGTGCACAAACGTCTGTCAATTTGGTGAATTTATTTCATTTCATACACGCTAAATTGCCAAGACTGCTTCGTATTCAGTGCGGCAAAGCATGGAAAGAAAATTAAAATTGCGTAACTATAATAGTAAACCTAGTCTGATTGTGATAACCTGTCAAAAGCTGGATACAAGGGAACAAAAGAGGGCCTTTTTCAAACTTCTGCAAAATGCCCGTATCTTCACAAATTCTTGCTTTGAGTATGAAATTTTGAACTTTTGTGCAGTATAGTCAGTTCCGACTCGCGTGCTCCTAATGTCTACATTCCACTCCCTTAATGGCTTTGAGAAATTCTACTTTTCAACTACGTGAATATTTTTCCTTTACTTGAGAATGATTAATAAATTATTAACTATAAATTTGAAATATACGATTTGCTGCATTCTTAAAATAAAAAGTTTTTATTCTCACCATGTTTTAAATTTATTTGCAATGTTCGGCGTGAAATACCACTGCTGATTTAAAAATTTGTGAGTGCCAACCATTTCCAGCAACTGTGTGGCGCAGTTTCAGAAAAACACTTGTCCTCGCAAAATTGAGCTCACATGCCATAGAATAGATTGTTCTGCTTTTTTCAATCAATAGCGCCACGTTTTGGGGGAATTTATAATTAATTTTAAAACTTGGTGTGAATAAATTCGATAATTTCCTTTTGAACGCATAAAACCGTAAGTTTTAATTTCCTATAATTATTCTTTAATTGATTTTTCAAATCGTTGGTCATTCTAGTGAACTCGGTCAATAGAGTAGCCTTTAAATTTGTTGAAGGTAACAGGTCAAAAGTTAATTCTGACTTTCATGTTTTCAGCTTAGCTTTCAATACCTTCGGAAGCCAGTAGTATGCAGGACATTTAAATATTCTTTCGAAACTGTTGCATCTTAGTTTAAAGTTTGCAATGAACTTACTTTATAACTTTTTAGTTGAAGTTCGAAATGTTGTTTGAGTTTTGGCGCAGTAAAGTCGATACCAACTCCACTCCTGTTATGGCTTTAAGAACCACCTTGAAATCACGTGGTTTTTTTTTTCCTTCGGAAATTCGATGCACATTCAATCGAGAATGATTGATAGTTTTTACTGATGGTAAATATATTAGATGGAATGTGGTCTGATATGCCGCAGAAAAGGCACTAGTTTTTCTGTCAGTAGCACCATCTGTTAACGAAATTTATAATAAATTTTAAAATTGTGGTTAATTCGCAGTTCTTAAGCAGAACACAACTCCTTTTACGTTTTTCGCTACTCTTTGATTAATTATTCAAATAATAATTGGTCATTCTGATAAACTTTGTTGTCTTTGAAACTGTTTAACCTAACATAAAGTTAATCAGCTAATTGCGTCTACCATCTTTAAACTTAACTTTTAGTACCTTTGAAAACTTTGTATATGTCAGACACATCTGAATATTCTTTCAAAATTGGAAACTGCTACATTAGAGTTTAAAGTTCGTAATAAACTCTACTCAATGTTTTAATTACAAAACTTTCAAGAGCATTTTGAAGCTATTTTTAGCAGCCAAATCGCCTCCCACACTTATCTCTCTTAAAATCCCAGCCAATTTGAGAAGCGGGCGCCAAAATATTCTCCCATTCCATGCAAAAATGTTATGCTTTCGTTCTTGACTTGTCCTATCCTTAAGATCGAACTATGGCCTTTTATTATGTCTTGCCTCATTAAAGTTGTTGAGGTGATTGATTGTCTTGGGGGAAAAAGAAGTCTTAATTAATTTTCTCTCCGCCAACAGGACCTTGTGGCTGGAAATGGTTTTCGCCAAATTATTTCTTTTATGGTAATAATCTCAATCTCTTCGATTTTTAGCGCAAGATTTTATCACTTCGTGTTTTCGCCCATGTTAATTATCGAACTTTTTTGGTTGCTATTTTTCGAGGTAGGGTACATTTATTATAGTTGGTAAGTAACAGAGATGTAGTGATATATTTACATAAATCATACAGTCAATCAAGAGTAAATGATCTTATCGCAATTATTAAAAAATAAATTTGTAACTAAAGGGATAATATCTTATATTAGTGTCATGGTTTCTACAGCCCTGATAATCCACAGACTGTTCATTTAATTGAAAAAAGGCTTAGCATAGTTAAAGTTTGGCGAAATTGGGTAGTAAAAGTTGTTTTGTTTTTTCCTAAAAAAATTCCCGGGATGAAATTGATTAAATTTTTATTTGATTAATAAAATAGCTCTTTAACTCCAAAAATAAAAATTATCTAATGTGACATGAACTAATTCTTTATAGAAGCGTACAGGCATGCTTAACTCTACCAGATAAAACCGGGTTTTAGCAATCTATTTAGTTTTTAAGGCAATGGTTCTATCGATTTTTTATTGCTACATAGTTTTTAAATCCGATATTTTTTATACAATATTATTTATTACAACAACCTAATCTCGAAACGAATTTTGAACACGCATTTAATTAACCCCTTTTCGAGGAGTCCGATTCGTATGATTTCGTCGTTGATCTTTTTTCCGGCAATTACTACTACGGATTTCATGATTTTTAATTATTTTTTTTATTATGATGATTATTTACGAATTGCGTAGAAGGGAATAATTAGTACGTTCTCCCTCCTCCTCCCCCCCCCCAACAAAATGCGAAAATATCACCCATAATATTAGAATAAAATATTATATGTTCAGTTATAGAAAAAATTATATATTGATTTATTTTTTCTTTTGTAAACACAGCGTTTTTGTAATTTTAAATTAGGAACATATATGTTTGTTATTAAAAGTATCTTGCAGAAAGGTATTAGAGCTAGAGTTTTGTCGCAGATATCTAGAAAAAATTCTGCCACAGGGCCTTAATCTTTAAAATCTTAAACCTTAATCTTTAGAAATGTACTTTATATTAATAAATTTAATCCCCTTTTAAAGAGGAGCGATGGCTCAGGCGATAGAGCGTTAGCCTTCCAATGATGCAAACCGGGTTCGAATCCCAGTCGATATGAATTCCGCATCCGACTTGCACCAACCACAGTGCTGATGTGAAATATCTTCAATGTTAGGATCATGGGTTAGAGTTCCCTTGTCAGGCTAACCGTGGGAGGTTCTCGTGGTCTTCCTCTCCATGTAACGCAAATGCGGGTTAGCATCATCAAAAAGTCCTCCACGAAAGCAAATTTCTCCCAATACTCGATCCAGTAGTTCCCTTGTCTTCGGGATTGGGTTCAAAATTACAAAGATATTGAGTTGAACATTAGTAGCCGTAAACCCATAAAATTGGGTCGACTGTTCAACGACGGTTTTAAAATTATGAAATAAAATCACTTTTTAAAATAATCTACACCAAAAATGAATTTTCTAAAATAATTTTTCTTAATATAATTTTCTTCTTAATATTCGATCTTTTGTTATAAAGTGTTTTTTTGTTCTATTTTTACAAAAAACTTTCTTTAAGATATTAGTTTACATGAATTTCTACGAAGACAACATTATCTTTTTTTACTCTTCATCTTACAATTAAAAAAAAATACTAGTCATAATGTAATTAAATGAAACATTAAATTCAATACATCATCATCCCTTAATTCTTCTAAAATTAGACTATTCTTTTTTATCATATGCTTCTCAAAGGCTTAGTTAGAGAGAAAAAGAGAACAAAAAATCTGCAAGAGATGTAAATCATTTTCCACAGAGAATATTCTTTTTGAAAATCCTTGAAATGTATTTTTGTATTTATCTTGGTAATTATGTTATTTTTTTAGAAGTCTTATATTTTTTCATGCTTTCTTTGTCTTAATCTTTTCTTGAGCGCAAAGTTATGAGTTGATTCCTTCTTTTTCAAAACTTCAAATTACATTTTATGAAAGAGTAATAAAGACTAACAGAGTAATCAAATCTAATCCATTTTCACTTGCGATTTTTTTTTAAAAAATTTACATTAATTGTTGTTTGTACAAGGTCTTAAAAAATGTTTAAAAAAATCATTTTATAAGAAGCCGTCTGCTTTAAGATCATTAAAAATAAGCATTAATGCCAGATTTTTAATCAGATTCGTTATGGTCGACTAATCAATTTCATTAATTTTCATGCCGTAAAAATCAAAAAAAGAAAATATCAAGCATTAAACTTGTTCAGAATCTAAATTAAATCAAAGTATAATATAAATGCGCATTAAAAATTAGAACAAAAATGTTTTGAAGAAGAAATTGAGAAGTGATCTCCAATTTTGAACCATATGGTGAAGAAAAAAAAAAGAATAAACCACTGAGACATTCAACAACGCGTGAAAATCTGAAAGAAAAAAGTAAGCCTAGACCAATAAAATCATTTAATAAACGTAACATAAAACGTGAAAATCAATATATTAAGCATATGAAAACGCTGGCAAAAAGTCATTTATTGAAGTATAAAAAAATTTGTAAATAGAAGAAATATTGTTACGTGTTGCTCTTACGTATGGAAGCCATTTTATTAAAAGCTTTTTAAATAGATATTTTATTTTCTTGTAATCACCAACCAGTGGTGCACTTTCTATTAAAACTCATAAATCGGCCATTTGTAACATTTTCCAATTGAGGTGTGTAAAGTTGGCAACCACCAGTTTGAATTTTGCCTCCGAACATTAGCCCATTTTAGGAAATCGTTAGCTCGTGTTAACCCATTAAAAATTTTCGTTAATCCACCCACCAAAAAAAGTTACAACCAAAGTAAATTTTGCCCAATTTTTGACCTAGAAATCACAAGTTTTAACTTTGCACAGTTTCAAATTTTCAAAATCTAGGTATACCATGAGGAAAAAATTAGTTTAAGAGTGAGTTTCAAGCAAAATAAGTTAGTGAAAATGATCAACCTGGAATTAAACGATATAATTATCCCTTACGATCATTGTACTGTTTTTAACATGGGAGTTGTATTGATAACTCACCTCAATTATGTTGAGTTTCAACTTAGTGAGTTGGTGTTAGTGTGAAAGTATTAAGGCCGAATTAGTTTTAGTTTTTCTTTTGAATTATAAAAATCTTCTATGCCGAACCGATAACAGAAATTAAGCATCTTACATCTTTATCGTTTAGCGTGATAATACTAAAGATAAACATATGTATTTCTCAAGGATTTCAAAAGTATTCGGTTATCAAAGGCTATGTTTATTCGGAATGACATAAAGAATAAAATAAAAAAAGACGAAAAAAGAATGACACAAAGAAATTTCCACACTGTAATTAACTATCATTCATTTTATCTTTTTGCCAAGATAAACGGTTACAAAATTGTTTTTAGAAATTATTTTCTTCATAGACGAAGAAATTGTTTTATCTCCCAATCAAATCAAAACTGAATCATCCTGGGTAACTATGTGATTACGAAGCTGGAGATTGAGTTTCTTCTTAATCTGTAATAATAAAAAGACTTTGAATATGTCTAATACCTCTTAAGAGAGAGAAGACTTTCGCACGGACCACTTCAACACCTTAACGATTAGTTAATTTTCAAGAAAACGGTCATAAAAGTGCTTATTTTTTTTATCCCTGAAAATTGATTAGTGCTGACATCTAGTTTAAAATTAACTGACTATCTACAATTACCCTAAAAATATCCTGGTACTGCCATCTGGTGTGTAAAAGGAGAAATAAAATTTATTCCGGGCAAAAGAAATGAATTAGTTTTATTCTTATTGGCGCGTTACTACTGAACACTCCAGTCGGGAAATACCACGGGAGCGAGAAATAGAGGGCGAAACCTCACCCGGTCATTTTCACGTGAGCGAGATAGAAGGGGTTAATAGTCAAAAATAACGAACAGAACTGCTAAATATGAATATCCTAGTATTTAACTATTAAATCTAAATGTACCCTATTAATCTATTGTTAAATATAATTAGCAATTTGAATAAATTCCAAATTTTAAGAATTGACTGTCCTCAATTTGTCAAATTCCTCCTTAAATTCTAAATCTTATTGTAAATTAAATATTCTTTTATATTTAAATTTCAAAAAAAATGCGTGAAAAATAAAAAATCTTGTCTGATATTAAATTTAATGCAGTGATGGTTTAAGTCTTAAAGAATATATTATCTTTTTTTAACGTGGGTAATGTTTCTAAAATATCTAAAATTTTATTAAAATGCTTAAATTAATAACGGCTAATGTACTTATAAACATCTCTTAAGCTTCATAACTTTCTTTTATTTTCTAATTTAAATTTCTTAAGAAGATTGTTAAAAAGTTTTTAAGACTTGCTCGATAAGTTCCAAAAAAATAAGAAGATTAGTTTTCCCCTAATGAAGTGAAAGATTTTTAATCAGCAAAATACGAAGATAGTGATCAAGTGTAAACAACTTTGTTTTTGTAATGTCAAAGTTTCTAAGCAAAAGACATTATTTTATTTTAAGAAAAAAACTTCTTTTCGCTAACTATTCAAGGTCTTGATTTTCTCCTAAATTTTTTTCTCTTTACTGATCTGATAATTTTTTTTTTTAATGTTTCATTCGACATTCCAGATAAATTAAATATAAATTAAAAGTATTGTTTTACAGCTTTTCTTTCTTTCATTATGCAAGCGCTCTAATTGGTAATTGAATGTATGTGTTACCGTGAAAGATTGAAATCTGGAGAATGTTGACTTTCACTGGTGAATGTCACCAATCACAAAGTAGCTTTGGTGAATGTCCGAAATATTTGTTATGTCCGATTTGATGATAAATAAATCATTGATAGTTTAATGTTTATTCGATATTTTAGCATCCGACTAGGATAGATTAGAAAAAATATCAGTGTTGGAAATACCGGGCAACTTGCAAAATCTTGAAATATTTAGTTACTCAACGCTTAAATAAGAAATCCAAACATCAACTTGCCGACACACAATGTGTCCACTTCGATCTTCAATCCACCGTTCAGTGGCATCACTTCGAAACTAAAGGGTTAACTTTTTTAGTTAATTTTAATTATTACATAAGCAATTGGGTTCTTGCAACTCTAGAAAAAAACGATCACTGATACACGTGACCTAAGATCTCAGCTCCAGCTGATCGCTTATAAAAAGATGGCGTGTTAAAGTTGAGCCAAGTTTCCTCACATAAGTTAGAATGTTAATTATCTCCAAGTTAATTAAATACAACTCTGTATCGCACATCGAATATGTTAAAATATAATTCTTTCTCGTCTACATCTTTTACTTAACTTAGATTTATTATTTGTTTATGTATTTTATTTCAACTACCGTGATATATCTTTGTTTTGTGTACCTGGCAACTTCGGTGCGTAATTAGTTTATCTTCTACATGTTTTCGTTCTTTGTATTAAGCAAAAAATATATAGTGAAATAGTTGGAAAGAATATAGAGCGTGTCGCTTAAGAGGATTTATAGTTGGTAGGATTGGCATACTCGAAATGGAATGAAAAGAACCGTTGCTAACGTAAACGAATGTCAGGTTTCAACAACCAATCAGAATCGAGATACCCACACTACGTCATTTGTAGGTATCCCATTATGTACTTTAATATTTAGCATTTCGAGGATATTGAATGATAATTTTTATAATGTTCAAATTTTAGTCTTGATATTTTAGTTCGATATTCTTCATATTCTAGTCTTCATAGTTTAGTTTGATATTCTTCATATTTTAGTAGTGAAACAAAATCCATTAGACTCAAATAATAAGATTTATTATACGCCATAAAACTGTCCAAGAGGTTATTTGAATCGAATATCTTATTTTTCTAATGATTTTTCGTAGTAATTAAATACTTAAACCGACGATGGGTATACCCAAATATATTTTTTCTTTGTCAATCACTTTGTAAAAGTATACAAATAGAAAAAAAATCTTGAAACAATATTTTTTAAGTGATGAAATTGTACTAAATGTTGTCCAACATATTGAATGTTGTGTCTTACTGGGTTAAAGGACTTCTAATTTCAGTCTTCTTGATATACTTCATTATACAATTTAACTCTTGCAACACTTATGCCATTAAATTATTAAATTTAATTTAATCCAATCCATTACTAACCAATCGTTCGGATATTCGATTATCTGAACAAGGTTATTTTTTACGATTAATCTGAGTTATTCTACCAAACTTTGTTTTTAATCTTTTCTTTATTTGAGAAAAGCCATTGTAGACAATATATATTTCCTAGCTCTTAAAATTTCCTTTATTACAAACTTTTAATCATTTCTAATCCCTCTTTAAATAAATAAAACAATTAATCACTTTTAATTCAATTATATAAAGATCGAAAGTAAATATTTCTAATCGTAATGAATATAACGACTAGCTTTTTATTTCGATACAAGTGTTGTTCAATGGCACGATAACTGAGCATCAAAGTCTATTCTTCTAAGTTTCTTTCTTAAACTATATTAAAAATTATATACGTTATTAGGTTTACTATAATCTCCAACGAACTTTCTGGCCTTAAATCTTCAGTCAAATTATATTTAAATATTAACATGAGATATAATGACGTTGGCTATATAGGCTTTAGTTTTGGCAGTGTTCTTTTTCGATAACGCGCCTATAATGGTACTCCGAAAGCGTTGATTAAAGAATACTTTTAAACTGGCTTTTAATTAGGCGGGTTCAGGGGCGTTTATCTCCCATGGCCTGTCCATATTAATATATTATGCAAAATATTATTATTCATTAATTTTACTATTCGCGATCGCAACGAACTATAGGGGGCGTTGTTGTATGAGACGCATACCTGCGATTTCTATATGAACCGTCATTCAGTTACTCTGGAGACGTCTTTAATGTAGCGTGTAGCATTGTAACGTTCCTTCTTTAATGTGGCTTATTAAATTTAAAAAAGAAAAATGAATTCTGAAGCTGAATTCTAGTTGAAATTATCTATTCTTTCAAAACTAAGAAATACTTACCAAGAAAACGTTAAAAAATTTATTAATCATCAGCACAAATGACACTATTTCAAGTAATTTGGTTGATTCTTTATTGTTGTTTTCCGAATTATATAGATACAGAAATATATACTGTTCTATAACAAAGAAGAATTCTATAACTATTGCAGTTCTTGACGTTCTGAATTCACATTTCTTTATTGGAATGACGAAAGCAATGTTGACTTCATTTTAATTTGTAATGAATTGAAGACAGAAAAAATTATTTTACCGTAATATACACATCTGTAACAGCAAGTGATCATGAAATTGTAAGTTATTTTGTTGGTAATAGAAAGATAAAAATTATTGAGAAATTGTTCTTCAAATGCTTGGCGCGTTCTGCTTCAATGTTTGGCATGTTCTGGTTAGTTTTTTCAAGTTCTTCAGCTGTTCCTTAGGGAAATTTTGATTTTTATTTGCTGCTAAGAAAATGGCGTCCGTCATGGCCGATGACTTTGATGGAACTAAATGAAAACGTGATAAATTAATGTCTGATATTTACAGACTCCCGATAGAGGGCGTACTCGAGCGTTGCGATCGCGAATAAAATCAATTGGATAAAATATTCTTTCAATTTTATATCTCGAGCTCTATTGAAGCTGAATAAAAGTTTTGTCATGATTATGATCCTTTTTTCACTATCCACATTAATTTAGACAGGAAAATAACCACTCGCAACTCGCCACATGACGAGTTAACAATAAAAATCAAAGTGGTGATTTAAAAAATGAAATAAGCAATTTGTCAATTTTTCCCATTGCTTTTTTTAAAGAAATCGTTTCATGATAAAAGTAACTTTAATGTAGAAAGTCTCTTGAAAACAGAACTTTCATTAAAATGTCCATTGTCTCCCTACAAAATTTTGGATTTTTCAAAAACCATCAATTTGTGATGGATAGATTCATGTAGATAGAGATTTTTGCAACAATTCACATATTTCAAAGCTGTAATGCATAGATTAAATGTATTTTGCTTCACCAGATATTTTTAAATTAAGTTCCTTAAAGTCAGCTTAACTAAATTTGGTCATATATTTATATTATTTTTATTGCTGAATTAATTTTTTATTACCGTAGATTATTTCTTATATGATTTCTCGCTTTTTGAAAATATAGTTTTATTTAAACAATAAAAGAATTTTCAAAAAGTGGTTATTAAATTAAAAGGACCTATCGATATCGGTCACTCAATCATTAGGTTTGAGGAAAAAGTGGCTACTAAGTTATTCGAGTCTTCTGACTACTAACTGAAAATTTAAAATTTCAGGTTTATTCAATTAGTTATCTGCAACTACTGTTACGCACTGCAGAGGTAAAAAATATTTTCGATTTTTTTTTCTTACCGACATTTCTTCGATTTTTTCTCCTGTCCTTAATTAATAATGCACTTAAAAACAATCAAAGCTCATCTAAGCACATAATCATCAGAAATTTCCCATCTTATCTGAGAGAATATGTGGTAAAAAAAAATATCTCCAATAAATGGTAAGATATTGCTTACCATGTTTTTTTCCGTGTTTCCAAGTCTACATTACAAGTCTACACAGTTGAACATTTTCAGTCCTAAACTCAGAATTGATTCGGCTGTTCAACGTCGGTTATAATATAAAATAAAATACACAAACACACATTCATATCCAAGCTTCAATTGAAAAAGAAATTTCTTTCGTATTTTCTTCAATTTCGTGAAAATATTTAAGCCTTATTATAATTCTTATTATAATCCTTATTAAGCCTAATGAGTTAAGCCTTATTTTGACCTAAAAGTGTTTTTCACCTACAGCGTTGGCAACTAAACTCTGCTAGCAATATTATCTGCAATCTCAATATTTCATTGAAAAAAATAGACGTTTAAAGGGGTTGAAGCATTTTTCGTACTGTTTTCCTAAAAGTTCACATACTTTTCAGATTCACACAAAAAAAATTTATTTGCTTGTGTCCTTACTTGATAAATGCACTTAACAATCAAACGCTCATCTAAGCGCAAAATCATCAGAAATTTCCCCTCCTACCTGAAAGAATATGTAGTAAATAAAAGTATCTCTAATAAATGAGAAGATATTGCTTACCTTGTTTCTTTTTTCTCTTCAAAAGAAGAAATCCTTTTGACGTCAGTACTCAAGTGGAGTACAGAAATCAGCTGATCTGAGCAAATAATATCCGGTCAGGAACTGTCTACCTGATACGTGAGCTTTATTCCAAAGGCATTGTTCTAGATGCAGCATAGTGTCCAGAATGTCAACATGCGAGTAATTGATTGTGGATACATAAGATTGTTTCGCTTATATTTTATTGATAGTGTATAATAGGGTACATCGCTCGGGAAACCCACTTAATATTTTTTCCTGTTTATAATATTTGTATGTTTTATTCAATTTAGTACAGACTTATTTATTTCAAATGTATGTTGATAATTACATTAAATGAAAATAAGTTTGTTTTAAGGTTTCGATGCTTTCAAAAGCAATGGTTCCATAAGGGAAAATTGCAGTAATTTTTTATCTTAAATAGAAGAAAAATACTGTTACTAAATATCAAAAAAACTTACAGGTAATCTAAGCGTACATAAGTAGGGCTTTTTTTCTGGTCTAAAGGCATGATTTTCAACTCATTTATAACATTTTTTTAGTGAAATAAAAGGACAAGTTTTATAATGATTTTTCTGGTTAAATGGCGTCAGCTTTCAGTATCATTTTAAATTTTTTCTAATTTAAATAATTATAAATTAACATATAAAATTGATGGTGCCATGCCGAGTTTAGATGAACGAGTGTAGATCGATCTCCATATTGTATATTCTGAAATTGATGAGACTGAAAAGTGACTATTATGTTTGACTGTAGCTTTGTTTAGAAGTAAAAAATCTGAAAAATGTCATTTTGTCAAAAAAGTTACAAAAATTGCCTTTTTGGTTTTTTAATGTTCATAAAAAAGAAGTCATTCAAAGAAGTCAAAGAAGTCATAAAAAAGAAGTTCCAGTCATCGTCGCATCAATTCTCCACAAATTTCGAAAGCGACATCGAAATCGATTGAATAGTTTTTCAACAACAACAAAAAAGTATGATTTTGGAGAAATCTCGTTAAGGGTTTTATAACGTTCCTTTTCAATTTATCGGGACTTAACCATCAAGCGGCGATACCTAGACCTAGACCATGCTGCATGCCCAACGAACTCGTACGTTTCGTTGGCCTTCACTACTTCCTCCCGAGCCGCTTATCCAACTTCTTTGCGGGATGTAGACGCGCGGTGCCCTGAGCGTTCAAGGCGATCTGTTTTGACAAAACTTAAGCGTCATATTACCAATTCGAAAACCTTTGACATGCTCGCAATCCCCTTAAAACCATCATTGCAAATAATCACAGCCAAGTATTTGACAATTTCGACGAAATCTTTTTTGTAATAGGTTTTGGAGAAAACGTTCAAATAAACTAACTTAGCGATTGGTTATTGTTTTGAAAGGTCTTCTTATATATAGGCCTGAATGCTGCCTTCGCCGTCCGTGAGCCCTCGACGACGCGGAGCAGCTGGTTCGATGATCGCGTTCGTTTTTCAATTATATCAAATAATTTCCGGGTAAAACGGTTTCACCCACATATACCTCATATATCAAAATACGCAATAAAAAATTAGATTTCTTGAAATATATAGACCAGAAAACCTTTTAAGTTTAAAAATCAATTTGTTAAAAAGATGAAATTTATTCACCGGTCCAGAAATAAATATTTGATCTCCAATGGCTAGTTGGTATAATTTTTTGTCCTTTCTCAAATATAATAAATCTTTACAACTAGCAGGGCTCGAAAAACAGCCCGTCCTCCCGTCCTCGACGGTCAAAAATTTCCCGCGGACAACGAATTTCTCGATTCAGACGTCCGCGCAGACGGCCATTTTCCCGTTAATGTTCGTGATACACTTTCAATTTTTATTATCTTACAAGAGTCTAGCGCCTCACCTCTAGAATGACCCTCTAATCTAGAAATCCCGTACAGCAACATACTGCGCATGGTGGATTGATGTTTTTTCCGTCTGGAAGTGCTGCTGCAGTTGAAAGGGACTTTTCAGCAATGAACTTACAAAAAAAAAAAAACACATAACGTAAGCGTTAAACGCAATTATAAACATCCACCTAAATGGAAAACCCCTTTCAGATTTCTGTGCAGAAACCTCTGTAAATCATAGGCTTGATTGTTGAACTGGCAAACGTCATATTCGATTCATTTAAAAAACGCAGTACCCTCGGATAAATTGACATTCCTGATAACTTGACCTTTGTCATTTAAATTATTTCATAAAAGAAATACTAGGTGTAAGTATTAGTAACCTAATATTTCTTTTATTACTGTATAATGTAAACCTAGTAGCTACTGATTCATTGTGTAATTTATATAAATGTTTGTAATAAATAAGAAAAAATAATATTTTGATTTATTTAGAAGCGACGGGTTTTAGTTTCAAAGGAGGACGGGTACATTGTTGGACAAGCCGTCCTCGAGGACGGGTAAAATTTCTGAGTTTTTTCGAGCCCTGACAACTAGTATACCATACATTTTTTTAAAAATTTTATCTTAAAATAATTTATCTTAAAATAATTTTTCTTTTTTATTCTTTTTGTATTAAAAACTGTGTTTTCTTTTATAATTTCTTCCTCTTTATTTTTAGCAGCTGTTTTTAGCCAACGGGTGAAAACTGTAATTTCACGCAATTTCTTTTTATGAGTTTACCTTATCTTATCTGTGAGTTTCTGCCTTCAGTTCCCGTAGAATCATAAACAAAAGATAAACCTGTGTGCACGAAATATTTAGTAACATTATGTTCTTTCATGCCAGGAAGTAGATTCTCGCAGTTAGTTTGATATGAACTTCCGCAAACACGGAAAATGAGTTTTGTTTTCAAAATCCTTGATTTATTTAAGATCTTTATAAGAAATTCTTTTATGTTGGCGACTTGACATAGTTTGATATGAGAAAATATTTTAGTTCTAAATAAGAAGTTAGTACGGTATATCTTTGTGTGCAAGTAGACTTTTTAAACCTCCAAAATCGGTATATTTATTAAGCACTTATATGATTCCTATGTATACTTATATTCTTATGTATACTTATATGATTCAAACTCCCAAAATTTGAGTGTTTATTCACCGGTAATAAAGTGGGACATTAATCGAAAGTGAAATATCGATACACTGTAAACAAAGAGATAAATATTAATAATTCCGTATCGCTTAGCCCTTTTAAAAAACTATTTTTAATATGTTATTTACAACTAATCCTGCATTTTCGCTCATATTATTTTCTTTATGAATAATTTTTTTATCAGAAACACAGTACTTTAAATTTTGTTCAGAAAAAAATAAGAATAAAACATAATTAATTGAAGAGTATTTCACAAGAGTATATGAAAATAAGGAATGAAAACTTTTAAATCGTACCATAAAGCTGCAAAATTTAAAATGCTGACTCTGGCGAAAAATTGTCAATTGCCCCAATAGACTTGGTAACTATTTTTATGATTTTTATTTTTAAAAAAAATTATTTTGGATTTTTTTATCGATCGACCTATACAAATTTGCTGCCAGTAATCAAAAATAGGGTGTTGACTTATGCACCGGTATGTACGATACTTAATAATTAGCGGGTTCAAAAAATATCTGCATTTCTAACCAGGAAAATTGTGGATTAAAGTTTTTTTTTTCTAGAATAACTAACTGTCATTCGAAACAGTAATAAGCTTTCAGCTTTTTCGACAAATATTAGAAAACAGTATTATCTAATTGGAGAAATTATTATTTTTATTCTTAACAAAAAAAAATATTTATATGAGAAAAAAGATGTGTTCCAATTAAGTCTAGTTAATATTCAAGAGAAAGAAGAAGAAAAAACTATCTCACTCTAACTTAACTGAGGAAGATGAGGGATCATTACTGAAAAAGGCGGGATTGAAAAAAATCAAAACCAGTTTAATTCCTCGGTTCAACTGTTTATTAATTCTAATAATTACATTTCAAGTCCTCAAACAGGATTATAGGTTTTTAGTCCCATCTTCCTGGACAGTGATTCGTTTAAATCCGATTACTTTTAGGTTTCATCCTCACCTAAATGTCAATTTGTGACCTGATTTGCCTTATTTTGACTTCACCTTTGACATAGATTTTAAAAATACATATTATGGCTAATGGCATTGCAGAACTCTTATTGTCATTACTTTTCTTATAAATAATTGAAAATTTTTGTAATTAATTTATTCAAATTAAAGTTAATTAAAGTTTTATCCAAAATTGGTGCAGAGTCATCCTGGTTATACCCTACGGATTATAATATTTAAAAATTATAATATTTAGAAACATTTTTTAAGCATAAAAGTATATTATTTAAGCTTATAAATTATTATCAACCATCTAGGAAAAATATTTAATTTTCATTACCCATTAAATTCTATTCGTTAGAGCTAAGATTGCTAAAGGCAATCAACCCTATTCCTTTTTTTACAATCAACAGTATCTTATCAGCTTTGAACAGCAGATTCATATCGGATTTACGGTTATGCCAATGTCCAATTCCATAGCATTTCTATTTTGAACCCAACCCAAAAGACGTGAGCTTCTGAATGCAGCATTTGGACGAACTTGCCCTCGTGCAGATTTTTTTTAAATATTTTGCTATCCCACATTAGTGTTACATGCGGAGGAAAACCACCTAAAGTTAGCCCGATTACAAGGAGCCTCTAAACCATGATCCACGTACACAGACGAAATTTTATCGTCGGCATTGTGGTCGGTCGAGAAAGAAGCTTTATACGAATCGACGAGCCATCACCGGGATTTGCCTCTGAGCCATCACGACACTTCAATCAACTTCATTAGTGCATTGCATGTTGAGCATGACTCATTGCATGCTGAACATGATCTAATATCTTGAAAATCTATAATCATGAAGTTTAAAAAGATGCAATTACAAATTCAGCTTCAGTTACCTTAAATTTAAATTAAATTTTAGGTAACAAACCAATGTATAAAATTAGGATTCATTACATTTTACACATTGATTTGTACCCCCACTATATCGGAATTTTTTTTAATCAAGATAAGCACCTCGATGAGAGATAACTTCTTCAGATAAATACCGCTTCTATAATCGCCAAACACCCTGCAAAATTTTCCTTCTTAAGTGATATACCTTTTCTTTCTTCCCCTATTTTTGCACCTGATTTAGTTGACACTTGATAGATTTTGCATTCTTCTCTGCCTGGTTAACTTCTCCCTTTTGCCTGAACAGATCACCATTGCGCAATCTCCAGCAGATAAGAAAACACTTCACGCTTGCGCAGTGTGGATCTAGTGAAGTCAGAGAAAGATGTTAACCAGACAGATGACGATGAAAATACAAAATTGCTATATTACTAATTTAGTTTACTACCATGCATACGTAATAACGTTTGTATTCGGCACTGTTTTAAATCGTTTGCTCTTATAATTTTCAACTCAATATTCATTCAAAAAATAGATTATTTTCAACATGAAACCCCAATGAAAGGGTTTGCTGTTTTTCAAAACAAAAAAAAAAATCCTGTACGTCGTATCATTCTTAATTTTTAATATAAAATATTTCAATTTTATTTTAGCACTGTTTTTTTTTTCGATTAGTTGTTGTATCTCATTTGCGAAGGAGTTTTTAAAAAACATTTCCAATACCCTTCCTAAAAAGAACATAAAATATTCTGTTAGAATAAAGAATCTTTGAAATCTCTGCGAAGGAAATAATAGGCTTTAAGTTAGCGTCTGAAAAAGTAAGAACGACCTTGCGCAACTTCCGTTTTTCAAACTAGGAAGAAAAAGAAAAAAAAAACCTAATCTACGTTTTCCGAACAAATATCGATTATTTGATGCCCCAATGGCAAGATAAAAGATCTCGAATATTTTCCTTATTTTAAATAAAGCAAAAATTTATGTTTTTCAAATAATGCAAAATAATGGGTTAATCATAAAATTCTAAAAGTTTATAATAATTCATGTGGCTGAAGTTTAACCTGGAACAAATATTTTTTTGGAAGAATAAGCATTAAAGTATTTTTAAAAAATATCTATCTTTTGTCTCAAAATGGTGAATAAAATTTTTTTCTCCACCATTGATGAAAAGCTAATTATAGATAATGGTGTTATATCTATGATGCATTGAATTCTGATGCTTAACTCATCAACTCCATTAATTTACTTTTATTATTGAGAAAACAAATTTTATATAAAAAGAGGAGGGATATTTAAATTTTAGGTTATTTTTCTTTTGTTTGACGCAACTTCAGTTTTATTTTTAAAAATTAAGTTGTTACAATCATTTTATTCTCAATCCTGGTCTAAATAGATCTGTCATTGTTTAAAATGAATACTAATAATAAAAATACATTTGCAACCTTTTATTTATTTATTTATTTATTTATTTTGTGAGCATTCATTTTAAATAAATTAATGTAAAAATTTTTTAAAAAATTAAGAAAAAATCGTTGTATTTTCTTGCTCACGGCTAACCGAGAAAAACCAAAACTCATTTAGGTTATTTTTCTTTTGTTTGACGCAACTTCAGTTTTATTTTTAAAAATTAAGTTGCTACAATCATTATATTCTCAATCCTGGTCTAAATAGATCTGTCATTGTTTAAAGTGAGATAAACCAAAACTCTTATAATAATAAAAAAAACTTGCCAAAATTTCACACCTGGGAAACTGAAAATTCAATGATTCTCTTGGCAAATTACCTTAGTTTGTATGTTGTATCTCGTAAGCATCCTCTATATCTTCTGTTTCAATTTCTCTTTTATTTTTGCAACATTGATTACTTTAACTATACTGAATACGTAATAACGTATGCTTCGAGAGCAGTATAGCCGCTTTCATTTTCTTAACTAATAAACTCTGAATACAAAACAACAAAAACTCTGAACAAAAAATACAGTTTTGGCTTAGAAATCTATCCATTCTCTGAGGTTCACCCACTACTGTCGTGATTTGATTCCGCGTGCTAAAGGTTAATTTTTGATCCGATTGCATTTTCCTCCATCGCATCTTAGTGGCTTCGAAATTAATTTGAATATTATGTGCTTGTAGGTTTTAGAGTCATAAAATTCCATGCATGATTAGAGTGTATTTTTTCTGGGTTATTACTACTGCCATCTTACTTCCTGTCTAAGGGATAGTGTGCACATATTCACATACGTCAGTAATTTCTTCAGCTTGCCATTAAGGATGAATATCAGATCGTCGCCAAAAGCCCATTACTGAACTATCTACCAACTATCCCCTTTCAAGTATTGTTGGTGTTATTCATTTACGTCGCACTAGAGCTGCACAATGGGCTATTGGCGACGGACTGGAAAACATCCCTGAGGATGATCCGAAGACATGCCATCACAATTTCGATCCTCTGCAGAGGGAATGACACCCCCGCTTCGGTAGCCCGACGAAATGCACGCGAAGTCGAGCAATTTCTTCTAGAACAGTTTAACGAGGACCAATACCGCACACCCTCGGTCCCTACGTAGACTGACACCCGCACACTGACCGCAGCCAGTGATGCTTGACTTCGGTGATCTGCTGGGACCGGCTTAACGATCAGTCCACTGCGAGACTCCCCTTTCAAAGAATCCAACCAGCTTTTAAAACATGAAGAAAACCACAAAAGTTTCTTAATATTTTCCATTAAGTACTGGCCAGTGGTTAGTTGTAGCATTTTTAACATTCGCCAAATCTTAAGACATGTGGCCTATTTTTCACAAAATGAAAGCTCTAAACTTGTAAGAAATAGTGCGCGGAGTCCCTCCGCGCGGAAGAAGTTAAACTTCGCAACCTGCGACGTTAATTATAGAAGAATCAGCAGTCGTAGAAGGATCACTAGTTCTGTTCAACGACTCTTTTTCCTGCTCCGCTCGCTTCCGTGCTCTGTAATCACGGTAATATTGTGCATTTTTCCCTCGTGGACCTCTTGAACCAGAGGAAGTGCTTGTGGTTGCCTCATCGTCTCGCCCTGGAAAATGTATTTGCATTAATAATGTATGTGAATGCGTCATAATGTAATTTCAGAAGAGAAAACCTAACAATCAATTTATATTCACAAGAGACGTACCTTGACATAACCTTAAATCCGTCGCATTGTCCGTGGGATTGCTTTCACTCATTTTTTACAATTGTTATCCACTAAGTTTGAAAATAAAAAATACTACCCTATTAAATTATATGTGTATCAAATCAAACTAAAATATTTATAGAAAAACAATACTTTTATTATTTTTATGCTAGTGAGAACCAAAACAATATGGAAATGAATGAGGGAAAACTGGATCCTACCACGTGATTTCCCGACCAATAAAAATGTAGCGTCAAACGTTTAACGCAACCTTGTTGGAAGTCGCATAAGAAGTTATAACTTCAAAAATTTAATATTAATAATGTAAAGTACTTTTTTCTTAATTATTTCTCAAAATGTGGAAAACAATACAAGGTTAATTATTAACGTGAAGAAATATTTGAAGAAACAAGCGGGAAGGAAAGTAATTTTCAGAATATTATAAAATATTCATAACAGTTTCTTAAAAAATTAGTAATAATAAAACGCAGAAATGGATAATTTCGACAAAAAAGTGATGACTAGCAAAAAAGATTTTTCATCCTCATTTTTTATATTTAGTCGCTTTGTGTGGTCCACGTCGACTCTTAAATTTTCCCTACCAATCTAAACCATGATAAGTCTAACACTTCAAAAAATTATGTAAGTGAAGAGAACAGTACACAAGCCAAAGGCCGTGGATTCTCAGGGGATAGCGTTTCTCTTCCCAATAAAAATAACCCAGGTTCGAAGCCCAACATTAGCTGGTTGATACGAATTCTGCCCCCGGCTAGCACTGATCACACTGCTGATATCAAATATCCTCAGAAATAGACGAATCATGGGTTAGAATACTGTAATAGTCGGACTAATGGTGGAAGATTCACGTGGTTTTCCTCTTCCTGGAGCGCAAATTCGGGTTAATTACGTCAAAAAGTCCTCCACGAAGGCTAGTTTTTTCTAATGCTTGATCCGGAAGTTCCCTCGTCTTCTGAATTGGGTTCGAAATTGCAATTCTGCTGAGTTGAACATTTTTAGTGCTAAACTCAGAATTGAGTCGACTATTCAACGTCGATTATAATATAAAATAAATTGCACAAACACACATTCATTCATATCCAAGCTCTAAATGAAAAAGGAATTTCTTCCATATTTTCTTCCATTTTGTGAAAATAATTTTAAGTTAAGCGTTATTTTGACCTTAAAAGTGTTTTTCACCTGCAGCGTCAACAACTAAATTCTGCTATCAATATTGTCTGTAGTCTCAATATTTCGCAAAGGAAAAAAAAAAAAAAAAAGGCATTTTACGGTTTTTGTGATGTTTTCCTGAAAGTTCACATACTTCTCAGATGCACATAAAAAAATTATTTGCTTGCGTTTACAATTTCCCTGGAGAAATTCAGAAAACTGATGCTAAAATTTCAGATCTCACCCTGTTTTCCGGAACCTCAAATTCTTTTCCCGGGAATTTCAAGAATAGATGTATCGGGAAATACGCATGATCTTATTTATAGCGAAACATTTTGTTGAAATATATGTATGATATGATTTAAGATGGCAATGATGTTCTAAACTAGGCCAAATAAGTACATAATGTAATTCGTATGAGAGGCACATTTAAATAACTTAACAATTAATTTTCGAATCGAATGCCCTGCAGCATGAATTTCGTACTTTTGTATTTGTAACTTGAATTTTAGCAAAATTGTACTAAATTTGAAAAGTAGGAACTAGTTTTACACTCACTTTCAGTTTAAACTGTGTTAATGATAATTGATCTATAATATCAATGATCAGGTTTCACAAATTAGGTAAATAAAAAAGACAGTCGAACTCAGATAAATCATTATCAAAATCAATCAAAGCAAAGGAAGCGTGTAAATATCAAAACTTTTGCCATACATCTGAAAAAAATAAAAATTGACACGATTAAAATATATTTTGTATACAATTATAAAACTAGTTTATTAAAAGATAATTTCAAGTCAAAAGAAATATTTTAAAATTTATTTTGATAATTTAATTTAATAAATATTGAAAATAATTTTAATTGCGAGATTTTTTTTTTTGCATCATCTTAACCAGCAACGAAAAAAGTAAAAAGGACCAACCTTAAAAGAGTGATTGTATATTGGCTTCCGCCAATATTGCTTTTTGCTCACTATACATACCTATATACTAAGTACCAATCACTTACTTTTAAAAGCGCATATATATATATATATATATATATCTTAATTCATGATAAAGGNCTTGTTAGAATAAAATGAAATATATATATATATATACACAATGGTAAACCTATGTAACTTGTTTCTGAAAATTAGATCCTGATAATAAAACACTTGTGCTACATCGTAAAAAAATTTTGTGCATAGTCGTCGCCATTTTTGGCGTTGAG
This sequence comes from Parasteatoda tepidariorum, assembly GCF_043381705.1. Classification (NCBI taxonomy): domain Eukaryota; kingdom Metazoa; phylum Arthropoda; class Arachnida; order Araneae; family Theridiidae; genus Parasteatoda; species Parasteatoda tepidariorum. Next base: position 29,770,154 of record NC_092206.1, on the reverse strand, counting down.
GTAAAAATTTATTTTTTCTTTTTTTTAAACATAGTTTTGTTTGTTAATTTTTCGAATGTTTGTTTACTGACAATACGTTTTTTCACGCACATTAGAATCAATTTATCGGTTCCATTACAAAAACATTACGTTTAAAAGACAAGCACATTTTTAGTAATATATTAGCACTGATTCCCTCAAACAATTATTATTTTTTTAAATTCTATTCAATTTTTTGCACATTAACTACAGTTCTGTACTTACAAATATATTAGTTTATTACAACACAAAAATTAAAAGGCAACTGCACACCATTTTTTCTTAGTTTGCTTCTTTTATTTTTTGAAAAAAGGAATTGTCTTTTTAAAAAGACGCTAGGTACTAATAGGAAATGAAATTTTTAATAACAAAATTATTCAAAAAGTTCCCAGGAAGTAAAGTTTTTTCAACGTGCTATAATTTAAGATGTTTGTTGTGCAGTGCTGGGTAAACTTTAGCTCCTGAAGAATTCAAAAAGCGTTAAAACCAATAACAAAAACGGCTCAAAAATTTTTATAAAACACGAAACACCCAACCATAACACTACTAAATCTAGTCTTAATATTTTTAGTTCGACTCTGAATCGAAGTAACTTGTCTTGACCAATTCATAATTCTGAGAAAAAAATTATTAAAAAGGCTTAACTAATACAGATTTCTAAGCAGAACTAAGTAAGGAGTAATATTTGCTAAACTCTCGGATGAACTGAGTCAATACTAAATGTCTTAAGATCTTTTCAGTAGAACTAACAGATCAATTACCAGTGTCTGATTGCACGTCTTTGACAAACTCTGAAAGTAAAACCTTTATTTCCTTATGAAATGTATAGGAACTTTCTTTTTGGAATGAAATATTTCTATTTCTATATACATTTGGCATTTCGATATTTTATTTAACTCCTTCAAATTGGAAATAATAAATTTAAATTAATAAATTGAATTAATAAAGTGAAATTAATTGAAAATATGAAGAAAAAAAGTGGAAATCTCTGCTTCTATAAATTTTATGGCATCTCTTTGTGAGAAATTTATGCAGCATGACTTTTAAGTTCCTTTATATGAACTTACAAGCAAAATTTATCTTTTTAAACTCATTGGCAACTCCTTAAATTTCCTAAGTATTTCCTAAGAAAATAAAATCATAAAAATGTAATTCTCGAAAAAAAAAATTTTTTTTTAGACAAAAATGAACATACGCTTAACAAATTATTCTTTATCCCATTTTAGAAGTTATCCTATTATTAAGCTATCCTGTATTTTTACTTAAAATACAAGATAATTTTTTTAACTAAACTAACATTATGTCTTACTTTATAATCCTTTAACCAACTTGGTTGAGCGACAATAAGAAATAATTGCATTACTAATACGCAATCAATAATTATTTCCGATATCTAAAATTGCATTAAAATTATAGGTTTTCTAAATCCTAATCTACAATTATTATCTCACTATCTCTAAAATCTGCATTAAAATTGAAATTTAACTGTTTAATGATCACTCTTTATATTCTCAAATTTTAGAAAGAATCCACAAACTAATTTATACTATAATTCCAAAGAATACCAGCTTCTCCTATTTGAATATTTTAAGTTCAACTTAATTCCTTTTCCTAAGAAAATCGCCAAAAATGTTGGAAGTTGTGGACTAAGAATCTTTGTGATGTCTGCCGAAAAGCTTTCGCTTTATGTATTAGTCCGCTTAATTTGATAATCTGTGAATGGCAGCAGGGCTGTCGCTTAGCAACCATACAGGCATCCTGATCATCTGAATTGAGAATACATTCTAACAAGCTTAGAAATGTTCCTCATCCTTTCTTTACTAGGTCTCCAATTAAATTGATCTTTGATTTGATTGCCTGATTGTATATCAAAAAAAAGAAAAATACTTTGAAAAGACAAGAAAGGTTTTAGTAGTTTTTTGGTACTTATCTCACTATTTCAGATTGCTGGTACTTTTTGCTAATTACCTTAAACATTGAATAGTTGAATAGAGAAGTCGTGTACGACATTTTATTAGGTTTTTAAAAAATAAAAACTTGTTAGAATAAAATGAAGATATTTTTTTTTATAATTCTAATTATTTTTACAATATCAACAAAATTTTGTATGCCAGGGGATTATAAAAATTTTGCAGTTTAGTGATACTACCAACCAAATAAGACCAACGATTCAAAACTCAAAGAAAAGTGAATTCATGATTTACTGTCAGATATATCAGATTTCATTCTCACCAAGTTTCAAAAGTTACAAAGTTTGTCAACAGATGGCGCAGAACATTTTAAAGAAACATAAAATATCTTTTTTTCTAGCATTTTTGACCATTCAAACTGAAATATTTGCACTTACATCTGCCAATTGTTCCCGCAGGCTGTATTACATTGTTATTGAACGTAGAAGTAATTTTGAAAACATTTTTTTGCGGTTTTCTCAGCAGCGCCATCTATTGAAGAAATTTTTAACTAATTTTCAAATGATAAAATTTTCAACTAATTTGTTGAGAATAAAGTATTTGTTTTCATAAGCAGTACGAGAGTCCTAAATTTTTGGCTCCTTCCGTTTTTCTTTTATTGATTTTTCTTATCTTCGGTAATTTGATACCCAGTTAGTTTCATTTCATTTGTCTATACGTAAAAAACTAGTGACTTTGTACAGTGCCATGACATCTTACAGTTACAGAATTTCAAATATTAATAGATAATACGATAATAGGTACTGCATAGGTAGGCATCTTACAGTATAAACCTATTCCACAAATGTTGTAGCAATTTGGACCATAATATCTTTCAAACTAACTGACATGCGAAACCAGATTTCCTTTCAAATTAAACGAAACTTTATATAATTATGTACATTGTACATATATGTAATAACTAAACAGCTGGGGAAAATTACGGCTATTCATCTTGATACCACACAAAATTCGGACATCAGTGAGGATTCTACTTTCAGCAACAATTTTATCTTAGTATAACACTACTATTAATTAATATATTTAAGTGTTAAATAGTTGATACAATTAGACATTAGCTGGTTTATGCCTTACAAACTATAAAACAATCTCAGACTATTGATTAAGGAGAGTTCTTATTGCAAAAAAAAATCAAAATAAAGAATTATATTTTTAAAAACCACGTTTTTGTAGTGGAGAATAATAATTAAAAATTCAAAATAAAAAGTAATATTTTTCAAAACCACGTTTTTGTAGTGGAGAATAATAATTAAAAAAAATTGAAAAACGAAAAACGTGGGGCGCATGAAATACATAACAGTAATGTTATATTAGTGTGTGTATGTGTGCTTTTGAGAATAGTATATCTGTAATTGTAATTGTATCTGAATGTGGATGTGGAATATGTTTGTGTATTGGCATTTGTATGTGGCTGTGCATGTATGAGTATGAGT
>NC_092206.1:29733706-29766328 GCF_043381705.1 Parasteatoda tepidariorum | reverse complement strand
TTTTAATTTTATTTTACTTTGTATGTCTTTTTTCTCTTCATTTTCATGCATTGTCATCCAATTCTGAACTATGTGCCAAATTTGAAGTTTGTAGCTAGTCGGGAAGTTAGTTTAAAATCGATTACAAAATTCCACCCGGACAGACATACACGAAGGCAAGTTTATATAAACGTGGTAAAAATAAACATTTGAAAAACGAAAAACATGGGGCGCATGAAATATATAACAGTAATGTTATATTAGAGTGTGTATGTGTGCTCATGAGAATATGTGTATGTATATCTGTAATTGTAGTTGTATCTGGATGTGGAATATGTTTGTGTATATGCATGCGTATGTGGCTGTGCATGTGTATGAGTAAGAAAATGTGTATATGTATGTGTATATGTACTGTTATGTATTTCATGCACCCCACGTTCGTTTTTCAAATTTTTATTTTTTAATTATTATTCTCCACTACAAAAATGTGGTTTTTAAAAATAAACTAAACTAAACTAAACTCAGCGGCACGACAGGCCTACTGTACCCATCTCAGTTTTCTTGACCTTGGGCTCTGGGGAGGAGTAGATGCTCCGGTCAGGTCGTCAGCCGAACTCGGAACCCCCAGTGTTTAGTTCCCAAGCATGCTTGGTACTCATTTATCGACCCACTGAAGGGATGAAAGGCTGAGTCAACCTTGCCCGGCCCGAGGATCGAACAAAGGACCTGTGGCACGACAGCGCGAAGCTCTACCGCTCAGCCACCGGGCGTCGGTTTTTAAAAATATTATTTTTTATTTTAATTTTTTTTTCACTTCCAAAATCTCAATTTTTTCACTCACAGTACACAATACTTTTAAACTGACATGTGACACTAATTTGAATTAATCGAATCGACAACAAAAGACAATCGTAAAAATATTAATTTTTCTTTAATTTTAATTTTATTTTACTTTGTATGTCTTCTTTCTCTTCATTTTCATGCATTGTCATCCAATTCTGAACTATGTGCCAAATTTGAAGTCTGTAGCTAGTCGGGAAATTAGTGTAAAATCGATTACAAAATTCCACCCGAACAGACATACACGAAGGCAAGTTGATATAAACGTGGTAAAAAATGGCAGAAATAAATTAAATGGTAGAATTGAATGGTAGAATGGTAGAAATAAAATGGTAGAATTAAATTGAAACTTTTATCTTGATATTATGAACAATTGTCTTATTAGTATTAATTCAAATTGATTGCCTTTAACAGAATTAGTTCAAAATAATAGCGCTTAATTAGGTTTGTTCAGAATAATGGTTTTGATACTGTATTTAATAATAAAAAAATGTTTCCTCTTTATATATAGCTACTAAAGTACTTTTTTGAATAAATTAGCATAGAGCATTTTTTATGGTTTTACAATGTTTAGAATACCGCAAACAAAAACTTATTTCTTTCGTTTTTTCAAGTTTTTACTTTCTGCTTATTCCCAAAGCTTCTTAAATTCTTTTTAAAAGCGTACCTCTAAAGAAAAAAGTAATCTTTTGTTATAACAAAACAGTTTAGAATGATTTCAAGACTAATTTTGTTTTGTATATTTACCACCCACTCTCGTTAGAAGAAAACTTTTAAGGAATCCTTAAAACTTTCTTGTTTTCCATTACTTTAAATTCTACTTCATCTTTTAAAACCTTTTTCATTATTTGCTGAGACTTTTTTTCACTTTGATTCTATTTATCTTCCCTTTTATTATTCATTTACGTGATTCGAATAATACGATATTTACTACTCTCCATGTAATATCAAAAGCTTTTAATTGATTCTGTTTAAGCAATGCAAGTAATTTCAACAGATTTATTACCAAAAAAAATTTAATCTGAAAGATTTGGGTTTCTAAACTTCATTTATTCGTCTATGACTAATTCATTCATTAACGTACTCGTCCACTCACTTATTTGCTACTTTTCCTATTTGATACCACAGGTTCATTTATTCAATTTTCATTCTACTCACTTATTTGTTCACGGATTCATTTGCTATTACATTTTTGAAATAATGCCAGATATTGTGGGTTTTTTTCCATAAGAAAGCAATTTATGGTAAAACCTGGGTTAATATATATAATATCAAAAACTTCTTATAAATTCTCCTCAAATAATTCAAGTAATTTCATTAGATTTATCACCAAAAAAGTTAGGTCGCAAACTGCCGTACAGTGAATTATGAGTTTTTAAACTTCATTCATTCGTCGATGACTTATTCATTCATTAACGTACTCGTCCACTTATTTGCTACTTTTCTTATTTGATACCATAAGTTCATTTATTCACTTTTCATTCTACTCACTTATTTTTCACGGATTCATTTGCTATTACACTTTTGAACTAACGTCAGATATTGTGGCTTTTTCCGTATGTCTTAAAAGATAATATTGTATGGTAAAACCAGGGTTAGTGTGTATAATATCAAAAACATTTTATTAATTCTGTTCAAATAATGCAAATAATTTCATTAGATTTATCACCCAAAAAATGAAGCTGAAAAAGTTTGGTCGCAAACTGTCGTACAGTGAATTATGAGTTTTTAAACTTCATTCCTTCTTCGTTGACTAATCAATTTATTTACCTATTCGGCCATTCACTTATTTGTTTCTTTTCTTTTTTGGTTCCATAGGTTCATTTATTCATTTTCCACTCACTTATTTGTTCACTTCATTTGCTATTACGTTTTTAGGCAAGCGTCGGAGGTTGGTTTTTTCTTCTTATCTTGCAAAGGAAAATAATGAAAACCAGGTTTCAAAATTAATGGTGATCTGTTGGTCTGGACTACTATAAAGTAATTATCAGTTATCTTCCTTATGCGTTTCGATTTTCAGTTTCCTATTTTGGTCTGTTTCATTATGACCAACTATATATCATAATATTTATAAATCCATCATAGATGGGAGCATTACACATTCTTTTTATTGTAATTTTTCATTTAAATTAAATTTTACGTTAAATAAGGCAAAGAATCTATTAGAGTGATTACATGAACCAGAAAACAATGTGTGCGAACTAGTAAAAATGTGTACAGACCAGTAATATCTTTTAGCCCATGTCCGAGATCCAGTGGCCAAATTTTACTAATTTCCATCCCATCTAAAACGTATAATATCGTTATCAAATATAAACTTTTTTTTAAAATTTCAAATCACTTTTGTTTCTTCGCATTCACGTCTGGCAAGTCTCGAGAATGGTCGTTTATTCTTGAGCGCTTGAAACATGTTGACCGTTGTTTGCAATCCTTCCAATCTGTATATTTTCGAAGCGAATAAAATTTTTTCATCAAGTAATACCTTACCACTTCGGTTTTTTGGGATTATTTAGTTAAATAATATCTTTGTTCGAAAGAAAAAACCGTTAAAAATTACTACTTTTACTAAGCCGAAGACGTGTTGTAAAAACTCATGATTTAGTACTTAACAACTTAACACTTTTCTAATGAAAGCTTTTCAACTTCATCCAACAATGAAATTGATTTTAATGCTTTTAATCCCTACTTCACTTATGGTTGACTCCAATAACGTCTCGTTAAAGATTCATAGCGTCTTTTTTGTTTTTAATTTCGTCTGTGATTCTAAAAAAAATATATGTTAAGGACATTGGCTAGAGACACCGTCTATGTGTAATTGTCACCGAAGAATTCATTTTTTGTTCTATTTTAGGTCTCTACCTATGGATCATTATCGGTTGCAGTGTGGGAGGATTCCTCCTCTTCACCATCATCATAGCCCTCATCATGTACATCCGAAGAAGACAGCAGAGGACTAAAAAGGGATCTGATCTCCTTGATAACAGTTATATACCAGGATCTGAATTTTGCCCTCAGCAAATGTAAGTACTAGTTTTTAAACTGTTTCGTGATCCATACGCTATTAGAAATTCCTCCACGCGTTCAAATTTTTCATTTAATTTAAACCATTTAAATTTTTTCAACCTTAATATGGTGCTCAGTTTGATGTTAGTATCCTACTTTTTAATCATTACGCGATACTGCTAATCAACTTGATCATTCAAATTTATTTAACACTAGATAGCCCAAGGAAGTCATTTTGACTGTTTTTAATTTCAATTAGAAAAACAATGATGTGTATAATGACACAATTTCTTAGAATTTTGTGACTTTCTGTACAACGTATAATTTTTTTATTGTTAATATTTACTTATAACTTGTTATCTAACTGTAAATAATATGAAAAATATTAAAAATGAATTTTGAACCAATTTCTTCACACATTAGTTATTCTTTTACAATCCAGTCATTTTGACTGCTTTTGGGCAATATAGGTATATACTAAGTTTCGTTCTTTCTAGTGTTAAACTTAATATGATAACTAAGTTTGGTGATATTATAGTACTTTTTAAACATTAGTACATTATACTCCGAGATAACTTGATCAGAAACATGATTAAGTTTTACACATCATTCAGGTTGCAGAAAATTTGCGTCTTATTAAAGTTTCAGGTTACCATGTTATGGTTCAAACGTTGAGTAATGACTACGTATGAATACGTAATGACTATCTAATCTGACGTCATCACGAAGGTTTTCAAGTTCCTCCTCGCCCAACAGGCCGCTGCGCCCTCTAGCAACACTAAAAATAAAGTGTTTGTTGAATCCGTAGATTTGAATAGTTGACATTTTATGGTTTATAATTTAGAGTCGCTATCATATTTTTATTGAATTCTGTGTGATTATATTTGTAGTATAAATGAATAATACTTCTCTGTGATTTATAGTTCTAGAGTTTAGTTTTTTTTTCTTTCATTTCATTAAAAGTTATTGAAAAAAAGATAATATTATGTGGATTTATGTTAGTGGTTTGAAAATGTTTTTTATGGTGTGCATTTGTAATAAAAAATAAAACATGCGATTATATTAATTACCAATCATTTTATTATAGGTTTTAGTTCTATTGTTAAAGTATTTTTATCATATTTTTGGCCGACCGGCCTGTGTAGGGTGCAGGGAACTGTCCTTGCATCAGAAAGGTCCTGGGTTCGAATCCCGGGCAAGGCATGAATGTTTCTTTCTCTCTCTGTGTGTTCTATGTCCTTTCTTCTTTGTGTGTGAATGTGACCCGCCCTATAAACGGGTTGTGGTTGTGTGAATGGCGTGGCAGAAATCGAATTCCTGGCCATAGATGGCGCTACTGAAAAACAGGAACAATCGCACCCCCACTGCCTAAACAGGCATATGACAAAAAAAAATTCATATCTTTTATTTATTCATGGTAATTTCATCCTGTCATATAATACTTCATTCTACTACAAACTGTGAGAAGAAAAAAGCAGCATTGCTAAATTATTATTTCAGTTTGAAAAGATTAGGGGGGCAATCAACCAAGCGAATAGGTAATTTATTCTACATTGAAATGAATTTAAGAACGATAAAACTGGAGAGAAATTAAAATATTTAAAATAAATTGCCATTTACTTAACAAAATATACTTTTGTCTGGGCTGCTACTTATCCAGAAAACATTAGAAACTGGTAGAAATATTTTATTTTAATCTTTCCTTCGGGAAAAAATTTACTCATTGAAACTACCATTTCTTATTTATAAGAATTAAATATATTATAATTGCACATTTTGTAACAGCTATTACTCATATACTCAATTATTTGCCTAGCCATGTCATTTTCTCTTCTTTTTTAATTATATCAAAGCTAGTTCAGGGTAACTAGAACAATTCTAACAGCTGTTGCTATGTTTTAATCGCCACAAAAAGTTTATTTTTTCTGAAAGAAAGGAAAAATCGAAATACTCTTATTACTGGTTGTTAATATTTTCCGGATAAGTATCAGCTCCTCCCATACACCCGACATCCTTTAAGAATTACCATAGAAGCAATTTATATATGGAACTAAAATGAATCAAATAACCAAACGATTATAACGAGTTACGTAAATACAATTAAAAATAATGACACAAAACGACAAACTTTTTTCTGTAGCATATGGTGCTGTAAGAATTTAGGAGAGATTGTTGCAATTTTGCTGGGTTTTGAAAAAAAGCGTCGCTTTTTCTTGCTTCCTCTAGCATTAGAATGAAAACTTTTTATATACAGGGTTATTCATAATTCCCTCCGGGGTTTCGAAGCGTTATAGTAAAAAAAAAAAAAAGAAGACTAATATGAAAAAAAGAAACATATGAAATTATTCCGAAACTATTCAAGTTTCACTTACATACATTACAGGTGTTCTATGTGTGAACCCTTGGTCACACGGCATGCATCAATTACCCGGATACAATAATACCCGGAGGGAATTATGAATAACCCAGTATATCTGTGAGGTATTGCTATTAGATTACATTTGTTCCAGTTTAAGTTGAGTTTAGTTGGCAATGATTGTATTGTTGAAGTGAAATTAGATGACTACCAGTGTTAAGAGACTCAACCAAAAACTGAAATATTCCGTCGTTCCCTACTAAAAAGCTACTACTTAACTAAAATAAAATTATTCTGACTCCATTTTACAAAAAGAAACTAAAAACATAACGCTTTCATTTTACACGAATATTTGTTCTACAATATCATTATAGCAACCGATGATAGAAATTCTAACTTACAACTTACACGTACTCAAATGACAAATAAATAAAATCTAGCTTACAACTCACATATATTCAAATGACAAATAAATAAAAATCTAGTAATCTAGTAATTTTTAAATCTAGTAACTTAATCTAGTTATTTGAATTTTAATAAAAATCTAGTAGTTAGAGATAATAATATATGAAATGGTATAAAGTGTTCGATATCTGTGTCCTCAAATAATATGTTCATCAGTTTTCTGATATATTTTACATTGTCATGACAAAGAATAACTTAAAAATGTATTTTAGACATATAGGATGTTCCGTAATCACCATCCTTAATTTACATTCAAAGAAACTTTATAAAAAAATGATACACAATGTGACACGCAATTTTATATTAGAGAGAAAATACCATGAAGGCTATCTGATGCTCAACATTAACCCCCTTTGCGGATGCAGAGCAGGGCCAAAAGACAGGGCAAAGCCAAAGATCCTTAAAACCTCTATCTCAAATATTAAATTTTAATTAAATCTTAGTTATATTAATCTATCTAATAAGTTGATGTATTAAAAATACATAATAAAAATGATGATAGATATAAGATCAAATCGTGCAAGTTTAGGTTATTATTATGGTTTTTTAATCATTCATACCTCTTGAACTGATCAGTATTCATGTTCGTCGATTTGCTAAAAGTTAGTCAACTTTGATCGTAGCTCAATTTAGAAAAGAATATGAGCTACCTCATTTTTTCTGGAAACCGTATACTTATAAATATATTTAGCAACTTTATACAATGCGTTTATTTTACACATACAATGCGTTGTAATGTGTTTATTTTAAAGTTAAAATTCAGGCAATAAGCAGTATTCTCTTTCAATATGCAATTGTTTAACAGATTTACCATTTTTTTTTAAGAAAAGCCTGTTTGTTTTAAATAAAAAATAATAAAATTTAAAAAAAATTTAATCGCTGCAAGGCGATCACAAATTACCCATTGGCAAAGTGGTTGTTGTTTAATTTTTTTTTTTTTTTTTTTTTTTTTTTTGAAAAGCAACTTTATTGTGTTTTTATCTTGGACAACTTTAACTGTTGATCCTGAACTGCTCGGTTCACAATTTCGCTGGCTTATTTAAATGCAGCTCAGACACATTTTGTGTAAATTCTTATGATGACTGAATAGACATTGAACATCCAATCGAGATCAATATTAATATTTTCGGATTGGTACAATGGTGCTTGAAGGAGATTGTAAGCTGCATCATACACCCGTTTCGGATTCACAAGTTCATACATGAAATATGATTTGAAAGCTACGCTTTTTTTCAATTTTACATAAATAGTGAATGAATGATTTCTATTGCGTGGAAGACAGTCTACGGTCTTGTGCAAGTCATTGGGTACGTTGACAATGGATCCTTTTATCCCTAACTGGTGATCAACACTCAGTTCTCGTATTTACATGAAAGAGGTTCAGAGAGCCACCATTCGCTCTTCGGTAGGGTTCAATTCTCTCAAACACTTTGTTACTTTTGTAAGGGACGAGCTTCATGCTTGTGTTTGCAAACGGAATCCTTTTGTTTTTCTGTTTGTATGTAACGCTTAAGGTATTCCCGTCTACGTTCTTTGGCCTTGGCTTTTTCAATCTCGGTAAGTTTAGGCCTTGGCATCGTTTCTTTTCTTATTTCAACTCTAACTTTCGAGACATCAGTTTGGACCCTCAAGTTTTGAACCCTCAAGTTGCAAACGACCCAGTTTGAACTGTGGGTTGGAATTTCTGATTCTTAATTTAAACAATAAAAACAGAGATATCGTTCAAATGATGAAATTCTCTTTTATTCACAACTCAAGAAGTATTTATGGGATCTCTCTGGTCCCATGTCTAGAAAATAAACTCACCAACTTAATGCATAACAAAATTAAAAGTGAAGAAAAAGAATTCCAAAAAAATTATCAAACAGCAGCAGTCGCCATAGCAACGCATGCAATGAAGACGCATGCGCACTGTTTACTATTACTCTTGATTATTGTAATTGAAAAGTGTGAGGATGCCATCAAATCCAAACCAAGACACCCAATGAATGGGTAATAAAAGGGAAATTCCACTTTCAAGGATATAGCTTTCGTTTTAATTTTTCAATTCTCAACCGATTTCAATTTTTGAAATCAATAAAAAAAACTTTTATACTTATAGTTTCCAAAAATCGCCTATTTTAACGTTTCATTTTAATTCTTGACACTTAAAATCTTCACTGGCGAAAATATTATTTCGCCGACATTATTGCTAGAATTTTTCTTATGCGTTCCAAATATTTACTTCAACAAAGCTATTTCATGCATGGATTGAGTTTTCCATACATATCGAAGATCTTATATAGCCGCCTGCAGAATTTTACATAAAAAATCGTCTGCCGAGGATTTAAATTCCAAAAGAATTTATCCAAGATACCGAATTTCAACACTTTCCCAAATCCTTTGTTACGCCTTCAAAATTGCTTTCAGTTTGTTCTGAAAGCCAAAAGTTAAGCTGTAGAATTAGAAATGCAAACGATAGTTTTTCTCCCAAGTTTCTAGGAACGACTTAAACTGCATTTAAAGTTTTCCAGAAAGTTTTTTTTTTTAACCGGTGGTTTCTATATCTTTTGCAACCGAGAAATGCGGGTGTCTGTGCAAACTATAATTGCTGCTGCAAATGGTTGAACGTTAATTAACTGAGTGCTCCTTAAAATATTATTTTTCTGTTGCTATTGCAAGCCTTGTTATTTCTGCAGGTAGAAAAGAATCTTTCAGAGCTACTTTACGGAGAATTGTTTAACAAGTTCTTGTTGTGTTTTGTTTTCCCTATAATTAACCCTATTCTTTTCAAGTTGGAAATTTGTACTATATTTGTTTTTTTTTCCTTAACATATAATGCAAAGTATGTGATAAATATCTTTAAAGCTTTGAAACGGCATGTAACTTAAAAGAAATACGAAGGAGGGAAATAATTTTACTCTTACAATTAACAACAAAGCATGAAATTCTATTTTATTTATTTTGTATTGCTAAATATTTCTCATATGTATAATGTGGGCATTAATGTTGTTGTTTTTTTAAAACTTCATATGCTTCTCTTGCGTTTGTCAATCAGCTTGCAAATGTACAAAATTATAAAACTTAAGTATCTTATTATTTGGTGTACCAAATTATATTCTCATTCACAGAATGAAAAAAAGTAAATAACCAATAAGTCTGTTTTGATCAACACAGCGAAATCATACACAAAACTGGAAGATGTATACCGACGCTATTAACTAAGCTAAAACAATTGTAATTTTTTATTATTTGTTACTTTTCCTTGTGGTTTTACTTTATTAGCTTAACAAAGCATGTTTTTAGAAATTCATCCGATCAAGATAAAGATAAACTATAGTTCGTTCACCAGGAGTTGGCACTTGGCTCCGCCTTCATCACGTGGTATCCGACGATACTATTTCGCTATTTTTGGAAGAAGGATATGAACAATCCTGAACAAGGTTGCTATTTGGCGATTGTCAGACAAAAATATTTATTTCGAAATCTTTATGTGCATTTTTTTAACATTAAATATTTCATGAATTTGATGATATTTCTCTCTTTTGAGTGAATAGTTTGTCCTTTTTGAGACATTTTTCAGCAATGCATTTAATTATCTAGAGTAAGGAAAGGTATAATAGCAGGTGATAAAGCGAAGTAAGTGACTGAAGAAGAATTCACTGTTTGAGTTTGGCCCGCATTAAGGGTTGTCTCAATTTCAAGCGTGGAGACGTTTCTTCTCTTACTCCCTCGCTGAAATGAACTCTTCGTTCAAAAAAAAAAAGGGGGGGTGGACAAGTGTTAACTCCTGGTGAATGAAGTATATATTCAGTATCCTTTGGTACAATGCTATTATTCAAGGTCACTTTCTGATCGTCAAAAGTTACCATAATCAACTAAAGGTTAATTTTTGATCAGATTGCATTTTCCCCCATCGTATTTTAGAGGCTCGAAATTTTTATTTTATTTTATAACCGTCGTTGGACAGCTGAGTCAATTTTCGGGTTTACGACAACTAATATTCAACTCCTTAGCCTTGTAATTTTAAACCCAATCCAGAAGACAAGGGAACTCCTGGATTTAGTATTGGGAGCACCTTTGATGGAACTGACCCGCATTTTCGATACAAAAGAAGGAAAACCGCAGAAACCTCCCACGGTTAGCCCGACGGCAAGGGGACTGTAACCCATGATCTATCTCCCACTGAGGATATATTTTACGTCAGCACTGTGGTTGGTGCGAGCCGGTTGCGAAATTTGTATAGATTAGCCATCGCTGGGATTCGAACCCGATGCACCTCATTGGAAGGCGAATGCTCTATCTCCTGAGCCACCACGTCTCCTTATAAAAAAATTCATCAAATTCTATCGAAAACGCTTTCCGTGGGATGCAGCGCACAGACCGGTGGTTGGAGAACATGTGAATGTTAAACATATGAATGGAAAACATTTCTTATATGTGAATACCAAATTTGGTGCGGTTCGGTTCGAAATTGAGGTTTTGTATGAGGCACATACACACGTGCATATAAACATTCTGCTTTCTTAAAATTCTAAGCTTTTCTTTTGAGAAAATTATTTCATTTATTTTTTTATTATCCATATAAAATTATGAAATTTAATTACAGTGCAAAGTTTTTATACCTTATAATTCTAAAAAATTCCCATTGTGAAATAAATTTAAAATTAAAAAACTGTTACTAAAATTACAAGTCTTTTTGTACAAAACTGTTTTTTTAGTAATTGAACTTCATAATTATTGACAGATATATAATGAAGAAGGAAATACGCGAAAAAATAAATAAAAGTGCTAACTTCCGACAACTTTAACTGCTAAACAATCGGCGCCATATTTTTAAAACTGTATTTGAACAACTATTTCGTGGTCAAGAATCCGAAATTATTCAATGAAAATATATTTTAGTTCAGGAGAAAATTTCAAAAACTTAAGAGTTAGCATAATTAATTAACGTGTCTTAGTGTGCCCTGTGTGCCATTATTTCATAATGTTTACAACGAAGCATATGAAAATTGAAATAAAATTAATTTAAACTATCGGGAGTTTCTTTTTCTGCTACAGGTAGCTTAACTAGTAGTTCACTCAGATTTATTATAATAGCAATCATCAAAAAGTGAAAATTTACTCAAATTTTTTAATTGTTTGAGAAGAACGCCTTCCAATTTTCTTAATCTCATGATAGGCTAACATAATTACAAAATATTTGATTGAACAAAATATTCTATGAATATATATAGGAAAAGCACTGTATTTACCATCTCCAAATGTTTGATTTAGAAATGATGTTTATTCTTCCCGAACAGAAAAGAATAAACAATTCTTTTCGAAACTATAGCACTCTCTCAACTTTCTACGATGACAAAGAATCGCGTCAAAATGTTTGTGGAAAGAAAAGTTTTCATTCTCTGCGAAAACTCATTAACGAAATTTCTGTGTCTGATGTCAAAATGGGGCTCAACAATTGTTGTCACGTAAGATTCCCATCTCAAAAGTCTGAGCATTTGAAAGAATTAAGCTCTGCAATTGATAAAACTTCTCGACTGAATCATAACTTCAAATCTTTCGTACAAAGCAACAAATTTTTCGTTAAAAACTGCCAAGAATACTTGATTATGTTGAACTCTTTTACAAAATAACAATGAATACTGTTTAAAATTCTAAATTTCAGTAGAATAATTTTAAACAAGTTTCTTCGCTACTTTGTGTTTCTTTCTTTTTTCGTTAAAATCTTCAACTTATAAATGATTTTATATTTCATCATACTTTCTGTGATATTTTCTACTTATTTTATTACACTTATTATTTTCTATTTATAATTAAACAAAATATATTTTTATAAACATATGAAATATTAATAATTAATCTAACCTTCAGAAATTTTCCGAATTATTTATTAGATTCTAAATCAGTTATAATTTTACTCCTAATATTTTATGTACGCTTAGTTTTTAAATAAAATCTTACGTTGATTCTTACAAAATTATTAATTCATTTGAATAATTTTCATGCTTTTAGTTAATGCATTCTTGGTGTTTTTAATTAAATATTAAACAAGTAAATGAAATTTTCAAAAAAAAACCTAGACCTAGATATCAAAAAGGGCCTGTTGGAGCTAGTTATGAAAATTTTAATTGAAGAATATATTTATAATGATTCTTAAAATAGCTTTTAAATAATAAAATAAATTTTTTCGAGTTTTAAAATAAGTACATACACTACAGAGAAAATACATACTTAAAGATTTCTGTTTCTGTTTAAACTGGTTTAAAATATTCCGACCCCCCCCCCCTCTCCGTTAAAAGTGAAAGAAAGAAACAGAAGGAAAGTTAAAGAAGAAGTTTCAAAAAAATAATCGATAAGTTATTCCAATAAGTACCTCATCAAAATAGAAATTTAAGCCTGTAGGAAATAAACGAAAGCTTAGAAATTTAAAATCGCTTTAAAAATGCTATATACTTAAATAAAGCTTTAGTTAATTGCATTTTTTGTTAAAATAATTTTAAAATATGTGTTTTTTAACTCTCAACAAACCGTTGCCAAACAGATGAATTAAAATATATTATAAATAGCTAAATTCTACAAATCATATGTACAAAGAAAGAAAGAAATTAAAATTACTAATAGTTTATGAAACTATGACATTTTTAAAAAAGAAAATGGGTGTAATTAAATAACGAAAAATCTAGTACATAAGTAATCTTGTAAATGTATTGATAGCATACAAAAAATAAGGTTTATCTTAAATTACAAATAAATAAAAAAGCTCGTACTTAAGGCCAACTTTTTGTATCAGGTATAAAATATTTGTTTTATTTTACATTTCTGGTAAAATATTGCTTTAATCTTTTTCATAAAATCAATTTTTAATGTCATATCAACAGTCAGTTCTTGCCATAGTGAACCGTATGATACACAATTTTATTCACAGTATAATGTCGACAATAAAATACCTTAGACACTTGTGGTTGTTTTGACATGGCAAACAGTTTTTGATGTTTATTTAAAGCATTTCATGTAAATTTTGCTTCATTGTTTCAACGAAATTAAAAAATATTAAAGCCACATTTAAGAATATTAAAATGTAAATAAAAGCTGTTTTGATTGTTATCTCAATACATTTATAATATTCTTTTTATGAAACCTAGTCCATAAGGTGCAATTTGTATGTATAACTGGCGCACGAAAAATTAGGTTTTTAGTATCAAATGCAAAAGAATTAGTCGTTGAGGTTAGCTGTCCCTTTAAGCTGTAAACTATGGCTTCAAATATTTTTTTTTCTTTTGAGAGAATAAATTTTTTTTTTAATTTGGTTTCTCAACTTTAATTTAGTTTGTGGCTAGCAAAAAAAACACTTACTTGTAGTTTTAATAGCCTTGTCAATTGCCAGAACTTTTTTACTCGCTCTATACAAATGTCGTAAGATCATAAGATACTTTTTTCAAAATTAATTCATAAATAAAATACTTTTGAAGGTAAAAATCATAACTATTTTTCCTACTTTCAAAGGTGCATACTCAACTTTGAATGCCGTTAATTATAAATTTAAGTATAAAATTGATGTAAATTTCTATGAGTTGTAAAGTTGACTTTTATTTAACTTTTTTCCTCCAGTTTCATATAATTTATGCTTTTGCAATAAATCCAGTCAAAATCTGCTCAAAATTGTTTTTTTCAATTCTGCACCTATGTTTGATAGAATAAACCTCTAGCACTTTTCATTTATTACGTTTACATTTAAAAATGTTAAAGAAATTTTACTTTCATAAAACTTAATTTGATTTTTATTCCCTGTTTTATTTATCTTATTTATTTGCATTATTCATATTGTGTAATTTTTTGTGCATTGCGAGCCTTCATATGTTACAACATTCATTTGCTGGAACATTTCATTTCGCTGCAACGATCTTGATTAAACTTGTAAGAATCAATCACGTGATCACGATCACAAAAAGTAACTTGAGTTTATCACATAATCAAGGTTATGTAATAAGTGTTCAAGTTGCTTATTATTGATTATAACGCTTGGCACTTAATCAAGATAATGTGGTAAGTGTTATAATAAATGTTTATCATGATTATGTGTCTAAACTATTTATATGACGGTAAAAAAATACTCGGTGCCTTAAGCACGTTAGCATACATTTACGATTAAATTACATGAAGCTCCTAGCAATTTTAAAAATGTTCAAAATAGCTTTTTAAGAAAAATTATTTCGATCTTAAAATACAATCTTAACATAAAATGAAAACAATCCTAAAATAAAATGAAAGTGTTTAAATTGTATGTGACACACAATTTTAAAAAATGTCGCAAGAGCTAATAATTAAAGTAAGCTATGCAATTAATAAACAAATTAACGGAGGATAACTACAAAAACAAATATATAAAAAACAAATTAATAAAGGATAACTAACAAAAATTAAGCTAACAATCAATAATTAGCAAAAAAACTAGTTAACAGGAAATCACAAAAAAATAGCAGTTAATGTTAAAAAAAACTGACAGTTAATAACTATAGAAAGCAAGCTAACAATTATTAACTGGCAAAAAAATAAATAACTGTTACTAACTAATAAAAAATTGGTCGAAAGAAATAATTAATCCCTTAATAAATGTGCTTTTCTAGTACATATTATTTTATTTCACATTCGAAATTATTATCGCAAACTATTTAGCACAGTGTAAAATAGGCAATTAAACAACTTTTAATCAAATTTTTTTCATTGTGTGCCGTCAAATTTCGAAATCATTAAAACTGTGCCGCAACAACAAAAAAAAGGTTGAGAATCACTGGTTTAGTCTCTTAATATGCAAAAATGGAAAAGTATTCATAGATTTTTATAATTTTCCTCCTTGTGGTAAAATCTAGCCAAATTGGCAAGTTTTTAAAATTTTAAATAATCTTTCAAACATTTTTTTTTTATCCGTTTTAAATCACAGATAGTTCTTTGTGCAATACAATTTATACAGATTAAAATTATAGCTTTACTTCAAATTTAAAACACTCTAACTGTGATTTTTCTATTTTTGTTGGTAGAAAACTCCTTCGAAAAACACATTTAAATGGCACAAAAAACAATCTAGCTTAGTTAGATAAAGAAAAGACGGACAAAGAATCTCTAGAAAGACCCGGGGTCGTGGAATCTGCATTTACCCGAGGAAGATCCCTATGACGAATCATACTGTAAGGGATATTGTTCGCGATACATCGTTAGCAGCGATATGTCATTATATTTATAGCACAATTTTTAATATTATAAATATTACTGAAAACATAATCAAAATATTTCTCGTCTTTAAGATTGTGCTACAGAAATTCTCCCTGTGTTATTATTAGAGCCCGGATTTTGATGACCTAAAAAATCTCAATTAATGCCCTTAAGTGCAAAAAATGCCCTTATGAACTGCAAAAAAAGCCCTTTAAAGTGCAAAAAATGCCCTTAAAATGCGAAAATTGCGCTAAAAATGCCTTATGACATGACTTAAATAGAAGTAAAAATATTGAACTAAAACAATGTTTTACTCTTTAAAATTATTATGAGTCGTTTCAAAAAATATAAAGCAATGCAATACTTGTTCTACGTTCATTAAAGTTTGAAAAATATGTTTTATATCCAAAAATAACAAAAAAAAGGAAAATATATTGACTCCAAAACATTTTCATTTTGTATAGAAACTTAAATGAATACAACAACTTCCATCTCATAATATTACTAAATATCAGAATTACAGTGGATTATCAATTTTTTTTTTAATATTTTGAAATGTAAACGAGCGTCTCTTGTCTGAAAGCAAATTTTTATACCAGGAGAAGCTTCTTTCAACGTCTACTGATGTTATTGGTGCGTACTTGACTTCACCTGTTAATATCCTAGAAATTTTCTTCATTGTTTGGAAGCCAGTGTAATAATAAAAAATTATAAAAAATAATAAAAATTAGAAAAATTTAACAAAAAATTTAAAAAATGCTTTAAAATGCAAAATACGCCCCAAAATTTTGAAGAAAATGCCCTATAAATCTCAAAAAATGCTCTAAAGGACAAAAAATGTCCAAAAATGCAAAAAATGCAAAAGTCATCAAAATCCGGGCCTTAGTTATTATCATTGTGTTAATTTAACTTTTTTTATATGTTATGTGTTGCCAAAGTACATGAAATTTTGAAATTTTATGTGAAGAAATATTTAGTTTTAATTTTCAATTATTTGATACTTTATAATGATTTTCAACAGCTGGCGTATAGACTAGGTGAATGATGAGGGTTAAAACAATGCAGTAAAGGTGTTTGGACTTTTAAAACTTCTTAGTGACATCACGCCAAACTGTCTCTAAAAGAAGAACATAAAAATCTTATTTATTGAGAGAATGATCAATAGTTGGTCACCATGGTAACCAAAGAGCTAAAAGATGGGCCACTAACCAATATTACACTGTTAAGAAATAAAAGTAGCTTTCGCTTTGCGGAGGGGCGCATTTCTAAACGGCCGATTGGAATCGAAAAGCCGTTTGCAACGTATCGCGCCACCTGTCGTTGCTTCCTCCTAGGTTTCATTTTTTTTCTTCTTTTATTTTTTATTTCTTTTTTTATATATATCGTCTGCTTGAAAAAAAAACGATTTATTTTGATATGTATTTTTTATTCTGTCGCATCGTTTTTCCGAGAGCTGAATTATTTATTTTCTTCATACTCAAACTCATAAATCAAAAATACATGAAATAGAATATGATTCCAAAGTATTTTCCCAAAACTTTTATTCCATTATTTTTAGATAGATTTATATTTCATTGTATTTTTCAAAAACTATTTTTAATAGATGCAAAAAAATGCACATTTGTTTTCTAATATTTGAAAGATACGGCGGCCCATAAGCATTAAAGTGATTGAAAATTTGTAAGGATTGGATAAATGTATAATATACGGATTCCATGTAAAACAATGCTGCTTCGGTGAGCAGTCTCAAAATTGAAAAAGAATCAGTATAATCAAAATAAATGGAATCAGTATAAAAAGAATCATTATCATTAATGAGAGAATCAAGACAGATATCGTAATCAGCTCTACATAGAAAAAATTTTCCCTTAAACCTCGCTTTCTTACACCGCTTCCAAAACATGTATGCTGCATTTAAGTGCCTTTCATTCCGTTTTTTTTTTTTTTTTTTTTTTTTTTTTTTTTTTTTTTTTTTTTTTTTTTTTTTTTTNTTTTTTTTTTTTTTTTTTTGTTTATTGGTTAAGAGTTAAGTAACAATCCCACACTTGCGTAAATTCCAAATGTTGCATTGGTTATGTTCCTTTATTATGAGTAATCAAACTTTATTCACTTCGTTTTTGAAATTTTCACTAAAAATAACATTTTATAAAAAGAAAAAAAAAATTATAAAATAAATTTTTTTTGAGACTAACATGATAAATTTGATAATTTCTAAGCATCGTTTCATAATTTTTAAATGCTAATAATTCCACAAAATACACTCTATAACAAAAAAATCGACGCACCAAGAAGTAATCATCCGATTGCTTTGAAATTTCGTATGCATGAATGTTTTGGCTCGATCAGGCTGGAATGATGCCGACTGGGGACGTATAGTCTTTAGCGACGAATCCCGCTTCCAATTGTGTCCTAACGATCATCGAAGACGTGTTTGGAGACGCACAGGGCAGAGGGGAGATCCTGTCTTCACTATCACGCGCCACACCGGCCCTCAACAAGGCATTATGGTCTGGGGTGCCATTTCCTTTGACAGCTGGACCCCTTTGGTCATCATTAGAGGTACACTTACTGCTCAGCGGTACGTCGACGACATCCTAAGACCTGTTTTGCTACGCCTTTTGCAGCGCCCTGGGCTGGTTTTTCAGCAGGACAATGCCAGACCACATACGGCACGTGTTGCTATGAACTGTCTGCAAGCTTGTCAAACTACTCCTTGGCCTACCAGATCACCAGATCTCTCTCCCATCGAGCACGTCTGGGATATGATGGGAAGGCGATTGCATCTGGCACAGAATGTTGATGACATCGTTAGACAATTGGATCGAATTTGGCAGGAAATACCGCAAGAGAACATCCGGGAGCTTTATCTGTCTATGCCACGCCGTGTGGCAGCTTGTATCCAGGCTAGAGGCGGGTCAACGCCTTATTGAACTTGTTACTGTAACTCTGCAATAAATTATTCAATTGCTCTGAAATTTTAATCATTTACTATTCTGTACATTGTCTTCCTATCCACCAATTTTCGTTTCAATCGGACAACTCCTTCTTGGTGCGTCGATTTTTTTGTAATAGAGTGTACTTGCTTTTTAAGCTTTAATTTTTTGTTCAATAAATAACTAGTATTAATTTTTTAAAAAAAACAAAAAAAAAAGTGTTTTGAGTTGTCTCAGTGATTTTCTAGATTGTGTCACTGTTTTTCTTGCAGTGTGATATGTTTAAAACAACTGTGAATGTTATTAAATAAATATAAATCTACAGAAAAAACTGGAATTTTAAGATCAACTTTAACACCCAATAGGAATAAGAAAAAAGTTTTATTGCTTGAGCTTGCTTACAACATGGGAAGTTTTATAATAAAGCTTCATGGTCACCGTGAGATTTTGCAAGTAGCACAGCTATCTTATTTCTTTTTGAATTTAATCGTATATCGAAATTGGTCAAAAACTTCAAATACAATCCGTGGCTTATTTCTGTATTCAATAGAGTAAAATATTAACACAGTCTAATCTCCATGTTTATTTACTAAACACGCAAACGATGTTATCGACTTATGACTTTCAACCATCATGGGCTGATGACTTTCTATTTAATGTGAACTTCCCTAATCCGATTATTTCATCGTCATCGAACAATAGCCTCCCTAACTTCTTCTGTGATTCTTGACTGGGGCTATGAAATATTCCTCTGTCGCGTCTTAATAAATGTGCGTTCCAAGTTGGCGAAAGGAAATCAATGGAAATCCATTATCGCTTCATTTCGTTAAAAGCTTTTGTTAGCGCTAATATAGTTGCCAAAGAATGGAAGAAATATTGCATTTGACCATTATCTTAACAAGTTTCTAATATAAATCTTCACAAATACTTGGTATTTGGTTTAATTAATGTTTTGTGTTCTGATAGATTTAGTTTCATTTCTGTGTTCACATAGAACATAGATTTTAAGCTAATTTCAATGTTTTTCAAAATCTCGGTTGACCCATAAAATAACGTTTTTTGTGAATTACATGCTCTTTTAATAACTGTTGTGAATTTGTAACAGTTTATTCATGACTGTTAGATCAAGTTAAAGCGCCCTCTATGTTAATTCCGAAAATGGCACAAAACGTTAATATGAAGAAAAACAACAGTTTTTTAAAAATGAAAAATGTTTGTGATCTATATTTTTGATATTTAAGTTACTCTTATGCTTCGCTAGGCTTATAAAAATTTGCGAGAATTGAAATTTTCTTCTTTGATTTTGTTAGTTTTCATCTAAGTGAAAAAATCTCGCCAAATTGGCGATTTTTAAAAAGAGTTCAAAAACTTCTAATTTATATAAGTTGTTCGTCCGTTCTAAGGTCCAGGTAATTCTTAGATGGTTTAAAATTACAGCTTTGCATCAAATGTTAGGGATTTAAAACAGGTTTTTTTTTATTTTCCTTGACTGAAGAATTTAGAAAGGACACTGTTGTTACAGTAACATTTGAGAAAATTGGCTTTAAAGCAGAGATTTTTTTTAAAAAATGAAAAAAAAGAAAACTTTAAAATAATCTTTATAGAAAATATCTTATTCTGTGATAAAACACTTCTTTAAAGGCTTGACAAAGTTAGGTTTAATGTTCTACATTTACAGAACAAAATATGATTTTAAACTCGGAAATCTCAGTGATTTCTAAACGTCACACATGTTTGTAGGACTCAAAGCACAGCAGCAAAAACAGAACATGTTGTCCTTATGAAATACATTACACACAATGGTTATATACGAGTTTGGGCGCCATCTATTGGAGTTAATTTGAATTGAGAAATATTATTGACGGAACACATGTTCTTAAAGTAAATTCTATATAGGCAAATCTCATTTTATCCCCTGACTAACAGCTATAAGAACAGCTTAAGCACAGTAATAAAACTCGTAATAGTAGACAGGTTCATGTAAAAAAATATACGAAAAATAAATTTTATTTTGTATTTTCATTCCTAATAGCGTTACAAAAGCAGGTTATTGTCCATCGCACTCCTACCGCTTTTTTCTACCTCTGAGATTTCTGTTGTTAATTGCTCATAATTCATATGTTTTACAGCACTCTAAATGCTACAAGAAGATCTTCATTCAGAAATTTGCCTTGATATAGCTAAAGCAGTGTATAGGAACTTCGGTCCTATATATTGCCTTATTGATTTATTTTCCATGTCCATAACACGTAACATTCCATGACAACAAACCAACCCTAAACATTGCAATGATCGAATAACAATGTCTAATTACAAATAGTATGCTATTTCTTCCTTTCTTTATCCGAAGTTCAATTATATCTTAAACTCTTATAATAATTCATCAGTTTTACTGTTCAAAATATCGGCTATTTCGTTTATTCTGTTGTGAACTGATTTCAACTAATTTTTGATCAATATATATTGCCGTTCAGATTGTAATTATTATACTTGAGCTAATTACAATTTCAATTTAATATTTATGCTTTTATAAATTTACTTTTTGCATTACCATAACATAGAAATACCCGCGATCTTTAATATCTAACTTCTGGAAGGATTAAAAATAATAATGAAATTTATTTAATTCTCAAATACTCTAAGCTAGTCCTTTTTTTAAAAAAATCTAATAAGATTTAAAAATCGCAAAAAATTGTACAGGGATCAACAGTCAAAATTTAAACAAAACACTTGTAGAGCTTTTATAGTAAGTCGATGACCCGGAAATTTTCTGTACTTGACATCTCTTTGAAGACATTAAAAGAAGCAGTTATGACTATACCTGGAAAAATAGGTCATACACTCTCTTCTGTAGTTGTTTTCATCACCGAAACCGACTTATACTATTGAAATCTTTATATTCTTATAGAATACGTGGAAATACTGATAAATTCACTGATTAATTGCTAAATAAATTTCCAAAGTGACACATTTATGTATTCCACCACCGGGGAACGACAAGATAGCAAATTTTCAATCTAACAACTTTTAACAATCCTCTCTTGTGTTTTTTGTTTTGTGTTTTGTTCAGGCAACAAATTTTAAATGAAATAAGAGAAATGCATTATAATCGCGACCACCTGCAGTCAATAGGAAAATATCCAAAAAAAGAAAACGAGTTGTTAAAGGTCATTGGATTGTAAATTAGCGAACGAGTACGCATTTCAACTGTATGAGAAAGCAAAGCAAAATCATGAAAATGTTCAAATAAAACAAAAATGCATACATACTAGGATAGTTCGTTCACCAGGAGTTGAGACTTGGCTCCACCTCCTCGGACGCAGAGTTCATTTTAGCGCCGGGGAGTCAGGGGAAAAACATCTCCGTTGTTGAAATTGAGACAACCCTTAATTTGCGCCAAACACAGAAAGTGAATTCTTTTTCACTTACTTTGCTTTATCATCTGCTAATATACCTTTTGTTACACTAGCTAATTAAATATAGTTTAAATTTAAAAACTGTTGTTCTCCCAGCGAAATGTCTCATAAAGGACAAACTATTCACTCAAAAGAAAGAAATATCATAAAAAATAGTGTAAAGTATCATCAAATTTATGAAATATTCATTGTTAAAAAAATGCACATAAAGTCTGCGAAATAAATATTTTTGCCAAACGATCGCCAAATAGCAACATTGTTCAGGATTGCTCACAACCTTCTCCCAAAAATAGCGAAATAGTATCGTCGCATACCACGTGATGAAGGCGGAGCCAAGTGCCAACTCCTGGTGAACGAGCTATACATATCACTCACTAAATTAATAAATTGTTTTCAAATTGGATCATTTTATTTGTACAGTAAAAATTAATGATTTTGATGCATTTATAATCTATATTAACTTTTTTTTTATTATTAAAAGTCATAATTATACTTTTTTTTAACTTATCACACCACCTAAGTTTCAGAACATCTACTTAAACAACTACAAAAATCTCAAATCTCCATTATAACGAAATTTTCTTTAACGCAAATTTTTCAAATAGACAGTTTTGCTACTGAGAGTTCCACTGAATTTAAATAGAGATGTAGAAGGCTGTAGTAATTAATATAGATAATTCATGAAGAAGAATTGAATCAATATCGCTTCAAATCTCCTAATACCTTATGATTATTTTCTCATGTTATTGGATTTGAATTTAACCCCAAACTTTCCATTGAAATGGGAAATAAGTTAGTTTTTAATGACATTTACAACTTCCATCAATCACGACGCCTTATCCTGTTCCAGTGGGAAACTAAATCCTCTCGTCTTTTCTCTCCCGGTCTCTTAAAACCGTTTAATCACTCTAGCCTGAATTTTAATTATTTCAGCATTTTCAGTTTAAAGGAAGAGGTGCATTATCAATTTCAGGTCGAGGGTACAACTTCTGCTTAAGTTACTCGATGATATATCTTTTCCCATCTATTATTCAGATACGCCGTTTGCTAAAATCAACTATTGCATTGCTTATGTATTTTAATCATAATTTTAATCTAAAAGGAAAGGCATTATAGATTATACTTATTGCATCTTAATTCGGATGTAAGAGTATAACGGTTGACAGAATATGAACGACGATTCGGAAATTTAATTAAAGAAAAACAAAAGAAGATTAGAAACTTGCTATTTGCTGCATTCTCAGATAGAAATTTGCTATTTGCTGCATTCTCCTAAGAGAAAAATGTTATTTATTTTTAACGAGATTCAAAATCAATCGCAAAGATCGTCAATAGATAGCTCTTCAAACTATGAAACAATCTCAAATTATTCTGCAGTAAAAAACATAGTACAGTCTGAGGGCAAAATTAACAAACGCCGTACAAATATTTCAGTTCAGTCTGGCTTACATGGAAGATATTGGTTTATAGTTTTATCAGTAGCGGCGCCATCTGCTGATAAACTTTGCAACTAATTAATGATTTTGGAGAGTATAAATAACTTGGTTCCGTACATTGGTGAACCGTTCATTTCTATTTATTTCCGTTTTTCTTTCATTGGTTTTTTCAAACCGTCAATCATTTTGAAAAACTTTACGGACGCAATTTTAACTACTCTAATATAGTAAATATAAGAACAAATATGTGAGCTTATCCATTTTTAACATACTTTCATCTACATTGTACACATTCATGTCCGAACGTGAAACACAGAAACTAAAAGAATGGAAGCATAACAGTAGAAGAACGTGAAAAAATGAATGTCAAGTCTCAAAATCACTTTTCTAGAATCACTGTTTGAAAGTGGGCATATGTAAAACATTTCAGTCAATGCTAGCATGCGCAAAACATGCCAGCGAGTCAGAATGAGTTTAAAATCAGATCACCTAATATAAGAAAATCAATCAGGTTATGTGCAATTGCTGTACTGAATATCAAGTTGAATGATCAAAAATGTCGAGCGATGATACAAATAGCTGAATAGACATGTTTTTGTGAAGAGGAATTGTTGGAATGCTATGATATGGATGATCTCAAACCAAAGTATCTCAAATTTTGAGTGTAAATCAATGTGTGGTCTCAAGACAGTGGCAGAGGCTTACAAATACTTGAGATGAACAACCGATCAAGAGTAGCAACAGTTCTGAAAGTCCGATATTTGGCGAAAACTGCGCAACGTCTGAGGGGTAATTGTGCCAAAGAACTCGGCTCAGCGCTCACAGACGTCACAGGAGGACAAATTTCGAGAAAAATTGTTTATAGGAGACTCAATCATGCTGGTCTGTATTTCAGACAATCAAGCCTACATATACACTCTCTTCTCTAATCTGAAATGGAGTTTGCAACAATAAGCCAATGTGACTCGACGAATCCAGGTTTCGTTTGAACACTGATTCTTGTCAGATAACGATATGGAGAAGACATGCTACTCGTTTTCACCCAAGAAACTTCAAAGAAGGGCATCATTTTTCTTCAAAACAAGTCACGACACAATATCAGGCATAATGCGTATTTTCCATGCACGGAATCTGCTTACGTTTAAGCGTACAAAGGTCCTTTATTCTTACGTTCACTTGTTTCGATATGTTGTAGGTCCTGGTATCATATTCATGTATGATAACGCTCTTAGTTACCACGCGATTCTGGTCAGTGAAACTATCCAGCGAAGTGGCCCTCTCACTCACCTGACCTTAATCTTATGAGCAAAACTAGGATATGCTTAGGAGATAAAGTTCCCCCACCAAATTCTACTCCATAACTGTAAAAGTTTTCCGTAATGCATAGCGCTCTTTGAAACAACATTTCTCTACACTCACATAGTGCATATGAATAATTGTTAAGCAGCATGCACCGGAAGCGACTATATGCTTCATTAAACTGCCAAATTTATTATTAAGTATAAGCAATAAGTTTGTCCTGGTGTGTGCCAAATTTTTTCTTTGGATTAGATTCAGATTTCAATTAAATATCCACATAAACATTAATTAAACTTAACTTTTGGACTGCAGTGCATGTTTAATCTTTTAAATATTATTTCCATTAAGGAACGTGATTTTCAGTTATTTTCTCTGTAGAAATACTCTCATGATAAAATTGCATAACTAAAGTAAATTAATTACTTAGCTCTGCACTTAATTTACGTGCTTGTTTCATCCGAAATTCGTGACAGCCGCAGAATAATGACGCCTCAGGCTAACGAGATTTGCATAATAAAGCAATCATTTTACGGATAAATCAAGACTTCGAAATTGTTAACCTAGATCGAAATTTGGTATCTTACAGATATCTTTTATTAATATTATATGGCTTAGTTCCCTTTCAGTTTTGACTCAATTATCTGATAAGGAACATTGCCTTCAAGTTATTGTAACATTATCAAAAAGACTGTAATTTAATTGTCAATCGAACAAAGTATTTACATAGATCAACTGAAAAATTATGCAACTCAAATATGAATGCGATATTTTGTTAGCCTTTTAGATGTATTTTAAATTTAATTTGTAATATTTTGTTCGAGGTAATCACATAATCGGGTTCATATCCACGAGAACTATATTTTTGAGATCTAAATATATGCTCTAGAAGTGTCCATCTTTCAAATAGCGCCATATGCTTCGCTTGCGAAGTTGTAACTTTCTCCAAAAATAATATCAAAAATGTAATTTTCTTTAATAAAATGTGCTTTAACTTTGAACAATGCAAGGGAAGACAATTTATAAATTAATTTCATAAATTTGCATTATTAGAAAAATTTGCATTTTTAGGATATAAATTCTTCATGGGAGTGTCCATCTTTGAAAATTTTAATCTCTTTTCGAGTTTTTTTTTTTTTTTTTTATCAAATTTCGAAAATGCTATAGCTCTGAAATTTAGAAAATGCCATTATTCTTAATCGAGCATATATATACCTTGATTTTGGAATTTTTAATCTCGCTATTTAATCGTAAATGTAACCTATTGATCGTAATGTATTCTTCGGATAAAATTTAAATCTTTCTACGTAATTTCTGAATAATCTTTTTTTATATATATTTTGAGTCTTGTAAGAACAAATCCAACAGTCAATATTAAATTAAAAGATCCTATATAAAATTACGGTTAGGACTTAGTAAGCAAATATGCAAAACCAATACTTATTGGTTAAAATTGTATTTTAACTGAATAATATTATCATAAACAAAGAAATTCACTAAATACTTACTCTGATGTACGAAAACCGCTAAACACGAAAAACATCATTAGTTTAATCCCAGACTGATATTAAAATTGTTTTGATTATAAGTAACTTTCAAAGCTTTGCTTTCTGGTTGATGAACATGCTAAGTAATATTATAAATAGACTTATACATTATTTTCCTGTATTTTGAATCAGCAATCTATAATATTGAGTTTGATCAAAGACATTAGCAGAATAGTGTTTATACTATATTCTTTGTATATCCTTTACATATTCAAAGAATATACACATTATATATTCTTTGGCACAACGATAACCACAATATTACCATCATTTCGTTAGCCTCTAAATTCTGGCCCATGACTGGCTGTTACGTAAGTTTTTTTTGTTCTAAGTAGGAAAGCGTTTTTATTCCTCACTTAAGTTAGGACCGCTAATTTGTATAATCTTGTCTCATCTAAATGTTTTAAAGAAAGCGTGTAAGAAATTCCATTTGTTTCAAAGAGGTCTGCTTTAATTCAATACTACTGGATTACTTCAACTTTATTATCATATGATAATAGAATTTATAGAAGTATAGAATAATCATAGAATCGTATAACAATCATAGAATAATAATAGAATAATCATAGAATCGTATAACAATCATAGAATAATAATAGAATAATAATTTAATCGAATTATAATTTAATGGAATAATAATTTAATTAATCAGAATTGAAAAAGTTTACTTTACTGCCATATATTTACAATTTAAGCAGATAATCGTCAATTAGATGGTCTAACCTTACCGCTTTTCTGAAAGTATATGAAAACTTCCATTTGCTTCAAAATGGTCTCCTTTAATAATTCAATACCACAGGATCACTTTATTATCATATTTCTCGAAAATATCAAAGTTTGAGGGTATGCTGCATTTTCTGGGATTTCAAGAAGTATTCTTACATAATATTGGCTCATAAATATACTTATGTTACAAAATACAGCCCATCAATAGTCTGTGCTTTTCAAAACCAGTTAGTTAGTTCTAGAAATTAGTGTAAGAAAGTTCCAACTTATAGTTTTAAAAAAAATTAAGATTTCTCGGAAGAAAATCGTATTTTTTAAACATTTATTTTCCTTGTCATATCACTATATCTAAGAGATCTCAGTAGATGTGAAGATACTAAATGACAGGCTCTGACAGTTTTTGGAATGGAAAGAAGTTCCAAGTGCATTTGACTACAAACAATTGACAAGTAACATTATATAGACTATCTTATAAACAGCAAACAAAAACGCTAAGAGCACGAATGTTTTGACTTTAACAAAATAAAAAAAGGTTTTAATGATTTATATATTTCACTAACTGGAAATAAATAAATGCAATGCATTTATTAATGCTTGCTGACAAGAAATAAATGCAAGGCATTATCTTTATTTTTTAATAGTTAGTTTGGAAATTAATTTTCTCAAATTCACTATAATGTCAGTAAGAACTTTCATCTATTTTTCTATTCTTTAACAATGGGCCTTAAGTATAACGGCCGTATCCATTATTTATTTTTACTTGTCAAAAGTTAAAACAAAATTTCATTTCTTAGCCATTTTTGACATGAGATAATTACTCGTCCGCTAGTACGCATTTTTCCATGCGAAATGAAATAACTTTAAAAGTTGTGCTCACTTTTAATTTTTAACTTATAATGAATGCTTATAATTAAGCCAATTAAACACAATGAATATTAAAAATAAACTTCATCAACAATCAAGAAACAAACACGGCCTAAGAAAGAATTATTAAAGCGAGTTAATCAAATTTCGCTCTGTCTATTTTGAAATGCTTGCACCTTTTTCAATTTTCAACTAAAATATTTTGGTATTTATAAAAATACTGTTAAATGTCTGACAGCAAAGTAAAATGCAATTATAGATAAACTTTGTAATGCTAGAAACAATAATTTTTAAGTTTTATAAAAATAAATTGCTAGTTAAAAGCTAAAAAATTGGAAGTTTCAAAATAAATATTAATAAGTTAAGGAATTGTGTATGAAAATTAACAAGTTTTCATCTAAAATGTTTAACAAGGAGACAAAATTGTATACTAAGTCTAGTTTGCTAGTTATTCTAGTATTTTCTAGTTCTTTTAAATTATGAATATGAAGTGAATTTTTATATTAGCTACAATGAGAGAAACAAAACTTTCTACCGTGTAGGCTGTATAGCAGTCCGTTATGTTTCTCAAGTTTAAAAGTGATCAACCGGCCTTGATATATTGGCTTGCTTCATTAAGAGTTACATCACAACAATGTTCCTTTTCTATAGAACGAATTAAAAAAAACTGAAAAAATGGATATACAGATAAGCGTTTCGTGTTAGGGCGTGTGATGTCGATAGGGCATCCTATCTGTGCCTTTTACGTTATAAAATCGAATTATGTTGGGTGAAGTTGCATTCGAACCGTGAAATCTAGCCCGGTTAATTAATTTACTGTCGCCCTCTAGCGTGTGAGATGGAGAGTACTAGAATTTATCAACATGGTGAAAGCTATTATTACATACGAGAAATATACTCAACAAGAAACGATGCTTCAAAAATTTATACGATCAATAAAAATTGTTTTTTAAGAAAGGGTAGTCTTCCCTATCAAATTTTTAGTGTGTGAGTGTATAAATATGATTGGTAAATACTTCCTGTGCTAATAACAATTTTTAAAATTAATAATATTCATAACATTTGCGTATTTTTGAAGAAGTATTAAAAAATTATAAAAACCACCTGCACAAATTTGCATGTTATCAGAATCATTAAGTGCATGAAGTAATGGCTACATAGTGAGTAAAAAATAGCTTAGTTGATGAAGAGTTTTAAAACTGTCATTTACAATACCATACTCAGGAAAGATGTTTCAAACAAAGAACGATCCGATCGAAGAAAAAAAAATTGACAGCCTTGGACAATCTACAATATTTTTTACTTTCTAGTAAAAAATGGTTTAACGACTCCTGGGATTTCTGAGAATTTCAACAACAATAAAAAAAAAACTCTAAATATATGACAATTTGGAAGTGTGAGTAATAAAAAAAGATGCTGAAAATGAAAGAACATTGAAGTTCTTTAAACGTCGTCATCGAGATGACAGGCTGAAATTGGAGAAAAAATGTGATGCCGTGAAACGAATTGTTGGAAACAAATTGTATTTCTTAATGGAAAGATATTTACTGATTCTCTTGGGTGTCTTTACCCATAATGGATTGCGCGATGCCTGTCCTTTCTACATGATAACCTGATGCCATTTGATTTCTTATCGGGTAGTCTTAACTGGATAAATCAATTGGACAATGCTTGTTGCCATACATCTTAATCCAATGATTTAAAAAGGAAAAAGTTAATATTTAGTCATGACCAAGTTCAGTCCAGACCTGAACTCCAAGGTAAACTTTTGGGTGAATATTGTGTGGCAAAATTTGTGCTAATGATAAACAGTTTTCATCAGCATATTAGAGATAGTTATTAATAAATACAATTGACAAGTGCAGTGCAATTGACCTTAATTTAACGAGCTTAACCACCTAGTCCAGTGGTATACAATCTTTTTAGATATACGAACCACTAATTTAGTTTTAAAAAAATTGCATTTTAGTACCTACTTAATATACAAGTTACATATATAATGACAAATCTACACCTATTGTCTATGCCTTAGTTCAAATGTATATTTGATAATATATAAAATGATGTATAATAATTAATGTAAATATATAATATAAGATATATATAAGCAAAATCATATATGTCCAAAATTTTTGTTAGTATAATCAGTATTCGAAATTATTGAACCTAATTGAAATATATATTTTGAAAATATTATTTCGGGTATTTAATTTGGAATTAGAACAGTTATATATTCCTTAAATTCAAAAATCGAAATAGTCTTATAAATTATTAGCAGACTATATTTGCTTGTTTATCTATGTAGAATGATAAAGATCAATACAAAATAAGTATACGGCACATTATAAAGTAAATAAATTTTTATTTCCTTTAATTTAGGATTCCTAGTCTTTTTTTTATATTCAACATCGGTTGTTAATTTATGCAGAACAATTATTTACTCTGTAACTGTAAAAGTCAAAGTAGTTTTATAATTTATTAGCATATTATATATGCTCGTTTATCTGTTCAGAATAACAAAGATCAATACAAAAGATGTATAAAATTAATACATTTTCATTTCCTTTCTTTTAGGATTTCCAGTTTTTCATCCACAACATCGGATGATTTATCGGACAAAGATTCTCCGGTAGCAAAGCAATTCAGACGGCCACTAGGTCCCTCCACATCTCTGGATCCACCGAGTCTTCTGCGTCTCACATCGGAATGTGTCCAGCCTAGGCCCACCCTCACTCGATGGCACACCGTTGCTTCACCTCATTGTCAAACAACAGCTGTCTTAGGAACACTTGACGCTGAAAGGTATAAAGTACCCTTAAAAGATAATAGAAATTGAATGTCTAAGGCACATTGAAAATTCCAACTCTTTGCAAGCCCTTGCACCAGGCTAATTGGGAAAAAATCTTCAATATTTTCTAATCAGCCTGATATTTTTAAATTTATTACACCTATTAAATTTATGCTTTTGGCTAATTTAGAAACGTGCGAAGAATTATCGACGCTGCTTAGGTTTCGTGCAATGAATCTTTAATGAGGCTATTTACAATTAGCCTTCACCACTATGGGCTTATTGCAAGCTTTTTCAAATAAGTAAAAGCAACTGAGCAATGAATGATATATTCCCTAATTAGCCTAAAGATATGAAAGCTTACTACAATAACTTGTCAGGCTGATCTTAAAAATACTGGAAACTTTTCCAATTAGCCATACGCAAACGAAATGACGGTGGTTGATAAGAATGAGTCAATTTATCCAATCAGATTCATTTGTCTATGACGGAGCCGTTATGGCTCAGGGGATAGAGCGTTCGCCTTCTAATAAGGTAAACCGAGTTCGAATCCCAGCGATGGCTGGTCAATACGAATTCCGCATCTGGCTTGCACCGACCACAGTGCTGATGTAAAATATCCTCATTGGTAGACGGATCATGGGTTCGAGTCAACTTGCCGTCAAATCAACAGTGCATTTAAAGAAACTGATGAAGGAATAGTAAATATTGTTTCTTGCAGACGATTTCCTTCTACATAGAAACAAAACTAAAAATTCTTTATCTGGCTAAAAAAAACTTTATCTTAAGAGCATGCCAGCATACGAAGCGCCATTTTTTAGTGGTCCAATCAAATCTAATGCTCTTGCAACATCATATAGTTTCTTTTTCAAGAACGAATATTCTCCTTCGTTATCGAAACAAGTCGCCAAGTCTAGGATTCCTGTAAGACCACGAAACTATAACCTTTTTCAATAATTCTATGATATATATTTCGTAAAGATAGCAAGAATTAAATTTCTGATATACGTATTTACTTTTAAAAGCTATTCTATTGTTTTGAAAGATTATTTGTATTATTTGATAACGAAATAAAACTAAATGTTTATAATTTGATAATAAAAAAAAATAGTGCGTGGAGTCCCTCCGTGCGGAAGAAGTGTAACTTCGTAATGTGGTAATGAAAATAGGAAGGGGTAGAAATTGATTTCTAGTGAAATCATATTGTTTAAGACAAACTTTATTGACATTGCTTACAATTCACAATTGATCGCATCTTTTAATTATCATTTTCGAATGGAGAAATATCCAAATCTATAACATTTACAATGGGATTATGATAACTAAAGTAAGATACGAAATGCTTGAGTTCTATTTTTTCAATATTTCTTGCAAAAACTGCATCAATGGTAGTTCCCCCTTTGGTTATTGGATCATTATCATTTCCAATCCAAATTTGTCTTTAAGGAAGGTTAATAATGTTTCAGCTTCAGGTAACGAGAAATTCACATTAAAATCTCCTGCAAGAATCACAGGCCGCTCACAATAATCAATTTCTTCACCAGTAACGTCTGCCGGAACTTGTGGACCTGCAGTGGATAGTGGCAATAAAGATGTTCCGTCATCAATAAACAGTTAGTTTGAATAATTGTTTTAAATCGTCTGCTGATGTAATAACTGCAACTCTAGCTGGTTGCTAGGCAACCAAACGACTTTTTCTTGTTATTAATGTTTTGTTTTGTTTATCGTTGCGTTAAACGTTTAACGCAACCTTGTTGGAAGTCGCATTAGAAGTTTCACTTCAA
>NC_092206.1:29724830-29732057 GCF_043381705.1 Parasteatoda tepidariorum | reverse complement strand
TTTTTTTCAAGTTCTTCGGCCTTTTCCTTAGGGAAATTTTGTTTCTTATTTGCTGCTAAAAAATGGCGTCTGATTCAGTCAATGACTTTGATGGAACTAAATGAAAACGTGATAAATTAATGTCCGATATTTACAGGCTCCCGCTAGACGGCGTACTCGAGCGTTGCGATCGCGAATTAAGGCCAGCATCTTTTATTACCTTGCTTAAATCCAGCCATCGGGCCAATCCAAGATAACAGACAAATTAAATGCAGTTCTTTACTTCAATAGAAACGCTCCTTAAAAATATATCCCACCATCATATTTTGAAATCTACCAACTTAGTTACGAAATAAATGTTGTTTTTTTTTATCTTATTTTAAAAAGTTTTGCGGTTGTATTTATATTTCTTTTGGGAAAGCACAGGCAGAATTAGCCTGAAGTTATTGAATATCTTTTCTTAACATACATCACAATTAATCTCAAATCAACCTTATTTTTCGAAATAAAATAGAGCTCCCATCTATAAAACTACTTCAGATGTTTCATTTTTACAAATGTTAGATTAAATCTTTAAAGTTAAACATGTAAATGTTTACATTCGTTCAAAACTTTTCTAGATAAAAATGGATTTTACTGAGTCTACGCTATTTTAATATTTAAAACCTTTTATAAAATATAAGATTTGATAACGGTAGAATGTCTGGCTTGAAAAATCAGTGCTCTTGGCTTGAATCAATTTTATAAAACTTTTTTAAAGGTTTTATTACAATGCAAGTCATTTAATATTTTCTGTTACCATGACGGTTGTTTTCCAAAGATAACTAAAAAATAGTAGTTGTGCCTGGTATGGAAAATATATATATGATCGAATGAAAAGTAGGTGATGGTATGATAAGGCCACTCTTAAGAGTTTTATATTTAGGCAAGAGGAGTATACCGCAAGTTGCGTATAAGCGATTAGTCCTTTAGCATGAGAGTATTTAAAGTGAATGTAAAGTCATGCTGAATTCGGGCGCGTCCAGAGCAGAATAGCGCATAGTATAAGTTTTATTAGTAGCAGAGGGTGAACATAATGCTGATATTCAGAAACAATGAGTACCATTTCTTCTTCTATATAGTCTATTTAAATGCTTTTTTATGAATCGGTAAATCAGGTTGTATCTGCTTTACACTTCTCTTACCTTTTTTAAAGACCCTAAATGGAGACGCTGCGTTTCTGACTACTTCAGAAGTATCTACTTTTAACTACATTAACCCTTATATAACAACATGTTTTCTCGTTTCAATCGATAAATGATTTTCTTTATTTTAATGTAACCACATGTTCTATATCTTAACATAATCTTGGTGTTTATTGTACAGGGATTCTGATGAGGAAGAGACGCACAACCCACCATGCCTGCACGGCCGTTTATGGTTTTCAATTCTGTATAAATCTGACGCCAATCACCTAGAAATTACATTGCTCAAAGCCAAGTATTTACCAGGCAAGTCAATATTGTGTTTTTTTTATCTCATTATGTAAACGAGTAATTAGTAGAATATCCTAAAATCATCATATCTCCTCGAAGTCGATTTATTTCCCTTTTAAAATACTAAAATAAAAATTATTTAATATTATTCGGTTCTAGATTTTCGCATTCAAAAGCACAGACTATATTAATAATACTGTCAAAATAGCTTACTGTCACTCACTAACCTGTTGGCATGAGTCTTAGTAAAGCTAAGAAATGTAATCACAGTAAATATTGCCTGATCCGTACGTGTTAATTCAAAATTTAGCTGATAATTGCAAATTTTAGTGGCAGAGCATGTAAAGACTTAGTAGTTTTCAAAATGCTGTTCTCAAAACATTTGTTAAATTCAGCTTAATAGTGTGACTATACTATTCAAACTCCAGCTACATAACGCTTTTATGTAAACGAAATTAAACAGCGTTACAAAATAACCTCAATTTAAAAAGAGAACACTAGATAAAAGAGAAAAAACTCACTAAAGTATACATCAAAATCGAGGAATCTATGTTGTTTCTAATGCCACTTGCCAATATCAGCAAACCTGCATGGTGAAACCGAGCAGAGGGTGCGTTTCTTGTTCTTCAGTGGCGCCATCAATGGCCAAGAATACGACTTCAACCACACACACACGTGTCATAGCCCGTTTATAGGGCTGACTCATTCATACATCCATCAGCAGATCGTAATTTTGACCTGAACCAGAGAACGATGAACCTCCAATTCAGTACCCCCAGAGGTTTGATTTGTTATGGGAATGTGGAGGGCTTTGTGACCCGACATATTTAACATGCACCGGTCACCATTTACGACACGGGAAGTCTTCAACAAGTGTAGATCGAACTCACGACCTCTTGGATATGGTCCCATCTATGTTCATTTAATAAGAATTGCCTTCCTGGAATCGCCATGTAATTTTAAAATTTGAGGAAATAAACTATTAATTCATATCCAAAGCCATTTAAAATGAGCTTTTAAACCTGAAAATGTTAAGATATTATTTCTCATGTTTTTCCACCTTGTTTGCATGTTCTTAACTAATTAAAAACATGTTAATTCGCACATTCTACCACTATCCATACCTAATTTATTCATTAAAAAACGTGTACCATCTTGCTCTTCTACCATGTTCTTAGTTAAAGATCATGTTTTTTCACATGTCCTTAGCTAATTAAAGTTTGTGTTACTTCATATATTCTATCTATGTTCTTTGAGTATAGAACATGTTAAACGTACTCGTTCTTTAGATAGGAAAAAACATATGAATATTCTTTATTAATGTTCTAATGTAATATGTTTTTTTAATGTAATATATTCTTTAATAATAATTGCACACTGACGTATAAATTCTTTACTAATTTTCACATGCGATGTTCACAGGTTCTTTAATGAAGCACAAGATATCATACTTTACATATTCTGCCACTATCTTTATATGTTCTTTAATGGTTAAAGAACATGTTACTTCTCCTTTTCTACTATGTTTACTTATGAACTAATTAAAGAATATATTACTTGACATATTCTACTACTATATTTATATGTTTTTTAACTGTTGCGTATTCTTTAATTAGTAAAAGAATTATTTAAAGCAACTGTATACCATCCTGTTTCATAAGACTAAAGTGTTGATAATAAATATTTTTTTGACATTTTAGGTAGAGGTCTGATTAATTCTCCACGTGATCCTTTCGTCAAAGTATTTCTACTTCCAGACGAGGAAAACTATCAACAATCTAAAATAAGAAAGAGGACTTTAGCTCCTAAATTTAATGAAACATTCACTTTTAAAGTAAGTATACAACGTTTTAAAAGTAACTTTTTTTCTTTCTTTATGTAACGTGAACAGCGCTCGTAGGAAAGATCAATGTCAGAAAAGCTTAATTCCCAGCTTTGTTTTTTGAAGGGAAGATAAATTAATAAACTGCTGTAATAAATCACCAAAACGTAAACTTTGCTCTATACTTAAACAGAATATATTCAATGGATTTTTGAAACTTGGCACTTGTATATTTAATCTGCCTCTTTCTTAATTACTTTTTGAAGTAATATTAATTGCTACTTGAATATAAAAGGAATCTATACCAAAAAAGAAAATACAAAATAAGTTTAAAAATGTTTTATTTAACCCTTTGACGCAGGTGCGATACCTGCATCCTTTTTATGCGCGCATTTTTTCAGTCGCTCTAATAACAGGCAGATATATATTTTGGTATTTTTACCTATAAAAAGCAGTTTAATAGTTACTAAAAAATTGTTAAATTATCAAAATTATATTTGCACTAAAACATAAAATCCAAAAAAATAGTTAGGATTTTTTTTTTCATTTATATTCAAAATTTTAACAATGATTGATTTTGTTAGTTGAAAAAATTTCACTGATTGTAGGGATAGTAATTATCGACAATGTCACCCTTCCTCTATGAAAATCTAGTTTACATGTCTTGTACACTAATGAATTGGAATTATATTTTTGTAGTCGTAGATACACAGCAGTACTCCCCCACCAGAATTATATCTGTGATAGAATTCGATGAACGGATACCACTAGTTGCTGTTTTGTGAGAAGCCGGGAGAGCTGTATTAAGATTACGGTACTTTTTTAATGCTAACAGTGAGAGATGTATTAAGTTCAAGGTCGTGATCGCCCCTGTGTTGCTTTAGCACTCGAGTGTATAAGTTGTACGTTGTGTGTGATGGAGACTCAGAAGCAACAACATGAGGAGGACAATGTCGCAGTCACAAGTAGCAAGCTAAATGTTCACTGTGGACCATCCATCAAAGTAGGCGTGTTCAAATCATAGTGGGCGTTTCTGTCAAGAACGGCGTGTTCACATCACGTCCGGGTCACCAATGTGGGAATAGTTGTTATCGAAAATTTCAACCTTCATCTATGAAAAGGTTGAACATTGAAAGGAGCTAACGTTAATAGTCATAAACTCAAAAAATTGAGTTGGCTGTTCACCGACGATTATAAAAAATATTTCTCTCAGAGCCGTGGTAGCTCAAGGGATAGAACATTCGCGCTCGAATGAGGTGAACCGGAGTCGAAACCAAGCGATGGCTGGTCGATACGAATTCCGCACCTGGTTCGCACTGACCACAGTGCTGATGTAACAATTTCCTCAGTGGTAAACGTATCAGGGGTTAGCCCCCTTGCCGTTAGGCTTAACAGTGGAAGGTTTTCCTCTCCTTGTAATGCAAATGCGATTTAATTCCATCAAAAAGTCCACCACGAATTCAAATTTATCCCAATACTTGATCCAGGAGTTCATTTGTCTTCTGGTTTGGGTTCAAAATGACAAGGCTACGGAATTGAACATTAGTAATTATGAACCCAAAAATTGGGTCGACTGTTCAACGACGGTTATAAAATAAAATATTTCTCTCAATTCATTTCTCAATAATGTATTTAATAGTAAATGAATATTATTAAAAAAAAATTGTTTTTAGAAATGGCCATACACCGAGTTGTTACACAATTTATTGCATTTACTAAGGACTATAAATGTAGAAAATTTTGATCTATTAAGTAAAATTCTTTGCAATTCTCTATCTAATAATTAGCTTTTGCGAAGCATTTGCTTATTTTCTATATATAATGTATAATTTAGAAATTATAAGTTCAATCTAAAAAGAAATAATTAAAAAAAATTTTAAAACCGTCTTTTCTTTTAAAACAAAATCACTCGAAATTTAAGTTTTGCATTCGAATAAAGTTCGAAACTTTAAATCTCTCTGGCAATTTGTGAAAAGGTTTTTAGTGAATTTCTTTTCAAATTCATTGAAAATCGACCGACATTTTCCTTTTTCTTCAGGAGCACTTCACTAATTTGTATGCCTTACATCAAACAGAGTAACTGCAGATTTCAAATAAGTTTCATTCAGTAAAAATAACTTTTACATTTTTCATGCAGGCACATATATTCTTTGCGTTGAAATGTTTTAACTTACTATAAAATAATGTTCAATAAAATATAAAATGATTTCTCTGTTAAAATAATATTATGCTATAAATAGATTTTTTTTTAAATGATAAAATCCTAAATAAATGGAAACACAATACGACAAAAAAAATTGATAACTAGATAAGAGAAACTTTCGGTTACAAATTTATTTTATTTTTAATTAAACTTTTATTTTATGCTTATTTTTAAATTTTATTTTATTTTAAATATATATATATTTTTTTTATTCTTTTGCTTTTTATTTTATTCTTTTGTTTTTTTTTATTTTATTGAGAATAAAATCTCGATTGAACTTAAATAAAGGATTTCGATAAATAAAAATTATAATGAACTCCTGATTTTTTTTAAAAACTTTTTACCAAATATAGATTTTGTTTAAAAATTTGAAAATTTTGAAAATACGATTCACGATACCAGCTAAAAAAATCTAAATATAATTAAGAATTTATTCGTAAAAAAAACTGAGATCATGAAGTCGCGATCTTATAATTCTCTCCCCCTAAGGGATTTGTCTTCTTTAGATCAACATGGATTCCACGACCACCATTTTTCAACTATTTTTGGTGTGATTATTTTTTCCTCGTTAGTCAAACTAAGGCTGAACTAGATTGCTACCCTTTTGTATACAGGCCTGCTCATTATCTAATCTTAAACTGACAGAACATCTCTACTAGCTACCTAACAGAAACAAACTAATCATTTATATTAGATAATAAGTAAAATAACGACATTAAGAAACTTGTTTTAGTTGCCTTGGTAACGAAAGAATAAGAGAAAACATATTTCGGTATTTGACTTAAATGGGATTTTGATGTTGTGCGCTGTGTTTTACTGTATTTTTATTCTGTCATCTGACGAAAAAGAAGTTTATTGTTTAAACGATACATACTAATATAAGTATCAATAGCAGCCTTGGAATTAGATACCTGCAAGTGACGTCATCATAGGTAAATAGGTTAATCGTAGCATTTGACGATTCAGAAGCCACTCAGTTTTGACACACTTACGTGACGTCTCTTACAGGCATCCAATTAAATCTGATTTAAAGTACATGGTTAGGCACAATCACTTCACTTCTCCAGTTGCAAGTACCTAATTGGGTATAATATGAAAAAAGCACAACTACTTCCACTTACTAGGAATAACATTTACCTTTTAGTTTAATTAATAAACTGAGTTTTAAATATGTTTACTAAATTCATAAACTTCGGTAAAACAACAATATAAATTATTTCCAAAGGAACTAGACTAATACAATTTCAACCTGGCGAGTAGCGACTTATAAACAAGACACTTCGTTTGATGCTTTTACTTGTTGCTAGAAATCAGGTTCGCAGAAAATGCTGTTTACTAGTTAAATTTAGTAGGAATAACACGATCTGTGACGTAGGCTATAGTATACCCAATCGCTCTTATTTTTTTCATTGATTGTATTTATAAAAATAAAGGAGTATTATGAATAAGAACATTTCCAACTTATGAAACTATGTTACTGGCATAAGTTTTTAATTGAATAATTCTGACATTAATAATTTTTGGACGTGATGGATCATATTTTTTATTGAAGTTATACTTCTTATGCGACTTCCAACAAGGTTGCGTTAAACGTTTAACGCCACATTTTTATTGGCCGAGAAATCACGTGGTAGGATTCAGTTTTCCCTCATTCATTTCCATATTGTTTTGGTTCTCACAAGCATAAAAATAATAGAAGTCATAAAAGTATTGTTTTTCTATTCGCGATTGCAACGAACTATAGGGGG
>NC_092206.1:29722068-29724330 GCF_043381705.1 Parasteatoda tepidariorum | reverse complement strand
ATTTACAATTGCAATGACATAAATGTTAGGGTGTAAAATTTTACAATATTAAGTGAAATTAATACTTTATCATTGCTACGTAACTGTGACGCTTTTAATTGAAAAACTCTTCATTATTGTTTTAAACTTTTCCTCAAAGTTTATCAAAATTTATCAAGAAGATTCAGAAAACGCTATTTGATAACAAAAAAAAAAGGTTTGGTTAATATTATAATCGTTAAAGATGTTAATATTTTACAATATTAAGTGAAAACATTTGACAATATTTTTAAATGTTAAGGTGTTAACATTTTACAATATTATTTTATAGTATTAAGTGAAATTAATACATCGTTTTGGATACGTATCTGTGACGTTATTAGTAGAAAAAAAATCATGATTATGTTTTTATTCTTTTCTACTAAGTTTATCTAAATTTATCTAGAAGATTTACAAAATAATTGCTCTTTGATAACATCAAAAAGTTTCGGTTAACATTACAAGCTGCTTAAGGTGTTAATATTTTATAATATTAAGTGAAAATATTTTACAACATTTTTAATTTACATTTTACAATATTAAGTGAAATTAATACACCGTCGTAGAAACGCTTATGTGACGCTGTTTATTGAAAAAATCATAAATATGTTTTTTATACTTTTCTACAAAGTTTTTCTAAATTTATCTAGAAAATTTAGAAAATGCTCGTTGATAACATTTAAAAGTTTCGGTTAATATTACAATCTATTTAAGGTGTTAATATTTTATAATATTAAGTGAAAACATTTTACAATATTTTTAATTAACACTTTACAATATTAAGTGAAATTAATACACCTTTATAGAAACGTTTATGTGACGCTGTTTATTGAAAAAATCATAAATATGTTTTTTTATATTTTTCTGCAAAGTTTATCTAAATTTATCCAGAAAATTTAGAAAATGCTCGTTGATAACATTTAAAATAATTACTAATAATATTACAATCGATTTAAGGTATTAATAATTTGCAATATTAAGTGAAAACATTTTACAATATTAAGTGAAATTAATACTTCATCATCGCAACGTATCTATGATGCTAAAAATTATAATTATGTTCTTATACTTATCCACAAAGTTTATCTAAATTTATCTAGAAGATTTTGAAAATGCTTTTTGATAACATTAAAAAGCTACGGTTAATATTAAAATCAGTTTAAGATGTTCAAATTTTACTATATTACGTGAAAACATTTTGCAA
Organism: Parasteatoda tepidariorum; assembly: GCF_043381705.1. Lineage (NCBI taxonomy): Eukaryota > Metazoa > Arthropoda > Arachnida > Araneae > Theridiidae > Parasteatoda > Parasteatoda tepidariorum. The sequence goes on along the minus strand of NC_092206.1, from coordinate 29,723,108 downwards.
TATTATTTTTCAACATTAAATATAGTTAATTATTCATCGTAGCGTATCTGTGACGCTATTAATTGAAAACATCATAATTTTGTTTTTATACTTTTATTAAAAGTTTATCTAAGTTTATCTAGAAGATTTAGAAAATGCTCTTTGATAACATTGAAAAGATTTGATTAATATCACAATTGCTTAAGGTGTTAATATTTTACTATATTAAGTGAAAACATTTTACAATATTATTAAATGTTAAAGTGTTAACATTTTACAATATTATTAAACGCTGAAGTGTTAAATTTTACAATATTATTTTTCAGTATTAAATGAAATTAATATCGTTATAGAAACGTAGCTGTGACGCTATTAATTGAAAACATCATAATTTTGTTTTTATACTTTTATAAAAAGTTTATCTAAGTTTATCTAGAAGATTTAGAAAATGCTCTTTGATAACATTGAAAAGTTTTGATTAATATCACAATTGCTTAAGGTGTTAATATTTTACTATATTAAGTGAAAACATTTTACAATATTATTAAATGTTAAAGTGTTAACATTTTACAATATTATTAAACGCTAAGGTGTTAAATTTTACAATATTATTTTTCAGTATTAAATGAAATTAATATCGTTATAGAAACGTAGCTGTGACGCTATTAATTGAAAACATCATAATTTTGTTTTTATACTTTTATAAAAAGTTTATCTAAGTTTATCTAGAAGATTTAGAAAATGCTCTTTGATAACATTGAAAAGTTTTGATTAATATCACAATTGCTTAAGGTGTTAATATTTTACTATATTAAGTGAAAACATTTTACAATATTATTAAATGTTAAAGTGTTAACATTTTACAATATTATTAAACGCTAAGGTGTTAAATTTTACAATATTATTTTTCAGTATTAAATGAAATTAATATCGTTATAGAAACGTAGCTGTGACGCTATTAATTGAAAACATCATAATTTTGTTTTTATACTTTTATAAAAAGTTTATCTAAGTTTATCTAGAAGATTTAGAAAATGCTCTTTGATAACATTGAAAAGTTT